>NW_026867475.1:92632-221431 GCF_020745735.1 Hemiscyllium ocellatum
AGGAAGGTGACTTCGATCAGCTAGTGGGATATCGGAGGACTTGCAACTCCGGAAATGTTACTCACTCTCACTCCCTGCCTGGAAATTGCCAGACTTAATCCAATCCATTATTTGCGATGGATATGTCACCCACCTCTTGCCTGGAAAGTTCCAGAATCAATCCAGTTCCCTTCATGGTGAGTGTCAGCACAGTTCTGGTGTGAGTTTGAAGGAGGGGACACAGCTCAGTGGCCACCTCATTTTTTTAAAGACGCCGGTTTCACATTTTACACTTGGAATGTGTCCAGCTTAGACAAATGTTCCTGGAAATTCCTGCCAGGATCATGCAGTGCCCTGCCCCCCCTGTGTACGGAGCTTCCCTTCTGTGTAACCCTGATTCAATTGTTTACCATGGACCCAGAACACTCTGTAAATGCGGTGTTCATATCTCATCCAGAGTGGGTCACCATACCCTTGGGTCTCTCTGAATGGATGCAGCAGCTGATAAACGGAAACCTGTGAAAAGCGTCCACAGAACATCCCTTTATCTGTAATGACAACAGCAAGTCAAATTTTCACACACATGGTGCACCAATTCTGTGTTGAAAATGTTTCTTGTCTTAGCAGAACAAAACAGTTACATCTCTGCACTGCCCTACAGTTACAGTTCCCTTCTTCAAAAAAATCAGTTGACAATGGAACATTCCATTTCTTTGTCTCTCAGCAACTATAAGGGCAGCACCAGTATTGCCGATGGAGTTGATCATCACACTCATAGAAGAAACACAGAGGGAATATAACTCAAGTTAAACAGGGACACATCTAAGTTGACATGATATTCAGGAATATGGGCAAAAGGGAAATTTTAGAATAAGCTCCCATGTTATTTTCCTTCTGGTTCATCAGCAGCTGAACCTATGTTTGCTTTTCATTTCTCTCTCTCTCTCTCTTTCTCGCTGGGCATTTCTGCATCCAATAAACTAACCTTCACCTCACACATCCGACCATCCCTGATATAAATAATATTACTTCCCAGTTGCTTTCAGTTGCGATATAGGATCACTAGATTCAAAACTTTATCTGTTTTTCTCCTGACAGAGGCTGCCATCCTTGCTGAGATTCTCCAATATTTTCAGACGCTGGGGAATTTTATTTCAGATCTCCTTCATCCACAGTTCCTTGGCTTATTTCACCTTTAATTCTGTTGTTTCACGAGGTGTCAGCGTCACTGGCAGCATTTGTCATCCATCACTAATTGCCATTGACTGCGAGACCATTCGTTTAGACAATATGGAGCCAACCTTTTTTTTTTCATCACACTTAGTTTCTTTACCAAAGGCTTTCAGTGAAATAATAAAAGAAACCCTGATGGTTTATGATGCCGTTTGTAAAATGAGGTCTCTTTCCGATTGTTGCCATTTGAATTTAAGTTCTATCATTGGTTCTGGTAGAATTTGAAGCAATGCCTTCAGAGTCATAACACGGCTAGTGACATTATTATTCTGAAATGAGGACCCTATTATGAAATAACTGGAGAGAGAAGAAAATGTTTGTGGTCAAAATATTTGTAACTGAAGAGTGGTCTGAAAAGAACTAGAGCTGTAAAATCTGAAGTTAATAAGGGGGCAGATGATGGCTCATTCAGCAACAGTACTGAGGCAAAGCTGGAGACTGAGGATATTATAATGGTGGGTGTAGGCAGGGTTGATAACAGAGAATATAGAACATAAAACAGTTCAGGGCAAAAGGAAAACTCAAGGGTCTGAACAGTCTTGTTCCTTCTTAGATGTTTATGAGTGAGGATTCGGAAATTGAGAGGAATGAAGTGGAGTTTGTGACTGAAACTGAAGATAACAGGTTATGTATTTGTTAAATATATATAACAGAAATAGCAATAACCTTCACCATCGCGAATAGAATTGATAGAGATAGGTTTACCAGCAACATCAGTAATAGCGAGGATAGGACAGTATCTTGCCTGAATAATCATCAGTACGGCTTGTATCTGCAAATCTAACTGTGCCCTATCCTGATAAATCAAGTATCCCAAGGATAAACAACTGTCCATTGTTGGAACATTCCAGTCTAATGCTGTCAGATTCTGATCCATTGTTGGAACATTCCAATCTGTTGTTCTAAGATTCTCTTCCTCTCCCTCTCCCTGTAGCTGCTGAGCCAATCATCTTGAGGATGATGTTGCCACTGATAGTGGCGGGGGAGGGGGCGGAGCGGAACAGACAGGAGATTGTGTGGCTGCAAATGGGAATCCAGGATGGTGTGTAGTCTCATATATGCCAGGGTCCAGGATGTCTCAGAGCAGCTGCAAATTGTTCTCAAGGGAGAGGGGCAGCAGCCAGAAGTCATTGTGCACATTGGTACATATGAGAGATTGAAATAGGGATGCTCAGCACTGTACCAAACTTCCAGAACAGCACTGTCCCCATGACTTGTCCGGACTTCAACAGTTTCTTCATTTCCTCTTCCCCCACCTCACCCTCGTTCCAAACTTCCAGCTCAGCACTGTCCTCATGACTTGTCTGGCCTTGTCCTACCTGTCTCGCTCCTTTTCCAACTATCCAGTCCTCCTTCTCCTCCCTTACCTATCACCTTCATCCCCTCCCCCACTCACCCATTGTACTCTATGCTACTCTCTCCCCACCCCACCCTCCCCTAGCTTATCTCTCCATGCTTCAGGCTCACTGCTTTTATTCCTGATGAAGGGCTTTTGCCCGAAACGTCGATTTCGCTGCACTTTGGATGCTGCCTGAACTGCTGTGCTCTTCCAGCACCACTGACCCAGAATGAGGTTCTGCAGAGTGATTGTAGAGAGCTAGGAAAAAAGATAAAAGCCAGGACCATGACATTGGTAATATCCAGTTTATTTCCAGTGCTGCATGCTAGTGAGGGTAAGAACTGGAGGACATGGCAGATGAACGTGTGGCGAAAGAATTGGTGCAGGGGGCAGAGATTCAGATTTTTAGATCATTTGGGATCTTTGGTGGGGCAGAGGTAACCTGTTCAAGAGGTACGGGTTATACCTGAACTGGAGGGGTTCCAATATGTTGCCCGGCGGGTTTGCTAGTGCTACAAGGGGAGGTTTGAACTAGATGGGCTGGGCTGGGGAGGGTATTGAGCGTGGGATCCTCAACAGCAAGGAGAAAAGTGCGAGGCTGGAAGTAGATACAGTAATCAGCAAAAGTAAAGTGAAGAGACAGGTCAGACTGGAACACGACAGAGCGCAAGGAAAACCTGTTGAATTGAATTGCATTTGGTTCAATGCAAGATGTCTGACAGCTAAGACTGATAAACTCAGGGCATGGATAGGTACGTGGGACTAGAATATTATAGCCATTACACAAATGGGTGGAGGTCCAGGCAGATGGGATCAAAGGAATCCCTGGGCAGAAACAGGGGACACAGGAGTTTACCGAAGAAGGAAATCAGGAGGATGAGAAGGGGGAACGAGATAAACTTGGCTGAGAAGATCAGGATGAATCCAAAGAGGTTGTTTACATATATTAAAGAAAAGAGAATAACCAAAGTGAGAATAAGACCCCTCAAGGACCAATGCGGATATGTATATGCAGAACTGCAGGAAATTCTCAAGGTTCTCAATTAATATTTCTCCTCTGTACTTACCGTAGAGAAATATATGAAGACTTGATGTGGGAGTTTAGGGAAGTTAGTGGTGATATCTTTGGGGACAGTCCATATCACTGTAGAGGAGGTGTTAGATGTACATGTATTAGAAGGTAGGAAGGTGGATAAATCTTCTGGTTCTGACCAGATGTATCAAAGAACACAGCAGGAGGCTAAAGAAGAAACTATAGGGACCTTGGCTGATATGTTTGAATCATCGTTAGCCACAGGTGGGGCCCCAGAAAACTGGAGACTAGCGAATGGTATTCTCTTATTTTAGAAGGGAAGGAAAGAAATACCTGGGAACTATAGGCCAGTGAGCCTAACATAATTTGCTGATGACAGTGAGGGAAGTTTTCAGAAATTGCAGCTGGACCTTGATTAGCTGGCGAAGAGGGCCGAGAAATAGGCAAATGTATTTTGATATAGATAGGTGTGAGATTTGCATTTTGAAAAGTCAAATCAAGGCAGGAATTTCGTGGTAAATGGCAGAGCGTTAAATGGTGTCGAGGAACAGAGGGACCTTGGAGTACGTGTGCATGGTTCTCTGAAAGTAAAGTCACAGGAAGGCAGGGAAGTGAAGAAGGCTTTTGGCACACTGGCCTTCATCAGTCAGGGCATTGAGTATGGCATTTGAGAAGTTCTGTTGCACGTTTCAGGATGTTGGTGAGGCTACACTTGCATTGTTGTGTTCAGTTTTGGTCACATTGCTTTTGGAAGGATGTTATTAACCTGGAAAGATTGCAGACGAAATTTTCAAGGATGTTGACATAAGTCAACAGTCTGAGTTACAAGGAGAGATTGAAAAAGCAACGACATTTTTCTTTCGAGCATAGCAGACTGAGGGGGACTGATGGTGGGGACAGGTACAAGATGATGAGAGGCATGGATATGGTGAATGAACACAGTCTTATTTTTCCCCAGAGTTTTGGAATCGAGGACTAGAGTGCATCAGTTTAAGGTTAGAGGGCAAATAATAAAATAGACCAAGAGGGGCAAATATTTCACAGAGGGAGGTATGCATATGGAATGAACTGTCAGTGAAAGTGGTTGAGGCACTTACATTAACAATATTTAAAAGGCACTTGGACAAGTACATGGATCTGAAAGGATCAGAAACATATGGGGCGAGTGCAGGAAAATGGGGTTAGCATGGATGGATGCTGTAGGACTCTCTGACTCTACAAGTAGAATAACATTTGGGCCAAACTCTCATTTTTCCTTTTGTCATGAATTCTAATAATAGTTGGAGAAAGTTATTTCAAGTTTCAAGTTAACATCGCAGAGATTTTGCTTTCCAGGTTTTTTTTCATCAAATGTGTGTGCGTGTGTTCCTCAGTATTTTTCAAATGGAAGTATTAATGTACATGTTTGCAATACCCACTCATCATTCTTCTTTCCATCATAGTTTGAGTAACATTGTTATAGTCATAAACGTGTTGTTTTAGCAGATGAAAGAAATCTGCCTGACTTGTTCCTAACACTAACCCTGACACACTCTGATATCTCTATCATTGGCCATTTCATTAACCTAGCAATAGTTGAATTTTTTGGGACTAGTGGAAGAGTGGGACTAGAAAAGGGAACAGTGATCTAAAAACACAGTGAACTATCAACTCAGTGAGCCTAATGTCAGAGTAGGGTAGGTCATTGGAGTGGGTTTTGAGGGAAATGATTTTCGTGCATTTAGAAAGACAAGGACTGGTTTGGGGTAGTCAACATGGCTAGGTGCGATTGAAATAAAGTATCATTAATGTGATTGAGTATTTTGAAGATGTCACAAAGAAGATTGACGAAGGTAGTCTAATGTACATTGTTTTCAATGGCTACAGCAAGGCATTTAATAAGGTTCCTCATTCTAACAGTTTACCAAGGTTAGGTCACACGAAATTCAGGGAACGTTAACCAATTAGATACAAAATTGTCTTGAAGGTAAAGGATTGTAATCCAGACTGAGGGAATGTGACCAGGGGTGTCCTGAAAGAATCACTGCTGAGCTCACTGCTTTTCATCATGGATGTAAATAAATTGGATGTGAATATCAGAGGCATGGTTAGGAAGTTTGCAGATAACATCAACAAAGTGGTGCAGCGGACAGTGAAGAAGATTATCTTCAAGTACAAAGGCACCATTGACTATCAAAGTGCCAAGGGCAGGCAGATGAGTTCAATTTATATATTTGCGAGGTTTTGCATTTTGGTAAATTAAAGCAGGGTCGTCCCCTGGGGAAAGTTACTGAGCAAAGAGACCTACAGGTGCAGGTTGACACTTTCTTGAAAGTGGAGTCAAACGTAGACAGGATGGTGAAGAACACGTTTGACATGCTTGCCTTAATCGGTCAAAACATTGCATATCGGAGTTGATGTGGTATGTTGACCCTGTACAGGACGCAGGTGAGTCTACGTTAAGAATACTGTGCACTATGTTGGCTCTGCTGATAGGAGGATGTTGGGCAACGCAGAAAAGGTTTACAAGGACTTTTCCATACTGTTGGGGGGGGGGGGGGGAGGGGGGTTGAGATTCAGGGAGAGGATGAACAGGTTGAGGCTTTTCCTCTCGACTGGAGGAGGGTGAATGGTGACATAAAAGTTGCTTATAAAACCCTGAGCTGCATGGATAGTGTGAATGGCCAAGATCTTTTTATCTGGGTTAGAGGAGTCCAGTTATAGACGGTACAGGTTGAAGGTTTGGGGGAAAGATTTAGAGTGGATCTTAGGAGATACATTTTCATGCCAAAGGTGATGCGCGTACAGAAAGTGCTGTCAGAGAAAATGTTGAAAGCGGGTACAATTACACATTTGAAATATATCGGAATAGGTACATAAATAGGAATGGTTCAGAAGAAGTTTGGGCATTTGATGGCAAATGGGACTAGATCAGATTGGGATATCTGGCCGATGTGGGCAAGTTGGTATAAAGGATCTGTTTCCATGATGTATGACTCTCTGATTCTATAAGAAGGTGGAGAAAATTCTAAAAGAGCCTTTCAAGTGGGAATTCTCTTCCCCAGAAGTTTGACATTCCTCTTTGTTTACGTTTATTCAATGCTGTGTTAGTTAAATATTTGACAGAGCGGTGAGTCACATAGAATGGAATGCAGACCACTACCTGATCAACCATAGTTATTGCCTGGTGGACAAGGGACAAAGTGTCTAATGACCCACTACTGCTCCTCAGTCCCATGTTTCTGCATTCCTTTCAGACCCTTAAACCTGTTAGGCAAGAGCAGTTGAAGGCTACTTACTGCTATGACCTGGTGCACAGAAACAGAGGACACCGTTCAGCCCCTCACTTCTGTCCCACACGGTTTATAAGATTTGGATAATATAATTGGAAAATCCAGGTTGCTTATGAAAGAGGCACCTCATCTCTCTAGACAGAGCAAATATCAAATCTAAATTAGCCCATTCTGCTCTCAGAAATAATCTCTCATAGACTCTATGAATCTTTATTCGAGGCTATCACTGTTACGTTGGTTAATTGAGTCAATTTGCATGTTCAAACCACCCATAGTTATTGTTGTGCCCTTGGTGCAGGCCCTCACTCTTTTCAACCTCAGAAGTACTTTGGGTCAGAGTGGCTGAAAATTACTCTTCCCAAGAAATTTCTTCCCATGCTTTTTATTTGCACTGAGACGGATTTCAAACATGTTTTGATACAAAACACTTTGAAAAGTTCTGAGTTCCCACTTGCACAAACAAATGCTTATTTTCTTTGCACTAACCACATTTCACAGTAAATATTGAGGAATTAACAGAGCTAAAAGTTGTCACGAGATATCTTTAGCAAACAGAGTTGAGGAAAATCTCAAAGCCTTTGTTTTCATATGTAAGGAGCAAAAGGGTAACTAGAGAAATGTTTGGCCAACACAAGGACAAAGGAAGAAAGTTATGCATGAGACTCTTAACGAGTACTTTGCATCTACCTTCACCAAGGAGAGGGACATGATGGATGTTGAGGTTAGGAATAGATCTTTGAGTATTCTGGATCAAGTTGACATAAAGAGGGAGGAGGTTTTGGATATTCTAAAAGATATTAATGTAGAGAAGCCCCAGGTCTGGGTGGGATCTACCACATGTTACTAAGGGAATTGAGAGAGGAAATCAGTGGGGCTTTAACTTATATCTTTGCAGGATCCTTGAACATTGGTGAGGTCCTGGAGGACTGGAGAATTGCTAATGTTGTCTCCTTGTTTAAGAAGGGTAGTGGGGATAATCCAAGTAATTATAGACCGGCGAGCCTCACATCAATGGTAGGGAAGCTGCTGGAGAAGATACTGAGGGACTTGAGTAAGGTGTTTTATTCGGTTCCCCATAGTAGGCTGATGGAGTAGGTGAAGTCGCATGGGCCTCAGGGTGTTCCATCTAGATGGATAGAGAACTGGCTGGGCAACAGGAGACAGAGAGTAGTGATAGAAGGGGATTTCTCAAAATGGTGACCTATGACCAGTGGTGTGCAACAGCGATTCGTGCTGGGACCACTGTTGTTTGTGATATATATTAATGATTTGGAAGAAGGTATCATTTGCCTGATTAGCAAGTTTGCAGATGATAAAAAATGTGTTGCTGGAAAGGCGAAGCAGGTCAGGCAGCAAAGGAGCAGGAGAATCAACGTTTCGGGCATAAGCGTCGATTCTCCTGCTCCTTTGATGCTGCCTGCCCTGCTGCGCTTTTCCAGCAACACATTTTTAAGCTCTGATCCCCAGCATCTGCAGTCCTCACTTTTCCTAGTTTGCAGATGATACCAAGATTATTGGAGTAACAGATAATGAAGAGGACTGCCAGAGAATACAGCAGAATAAAGATAGTTTGGAGAATTGGGCACAGATATGGCAGATAGAGTTCAATCTGTGCAAATGCGAGGTGATGCAGTTTGGAGGATCCAATTCTAGAGCGAACTTTGCATTAAATGGAAACGTCCTGAGGAAAATTGACGTACAGAGGGATCTGGGTGTTCAGGTTCATTGTTTCCTGAATCTGGCAACGCAGGTCAGTAAAGTGGTCAATAAGGTATATGGCATGCTTTCCTGGATTGGATCAGGTGTTGAGTACATTCGCAGGAAGGTCATCTTACGGTTGCTTCGGACTTTGGTTTGGCCGCATTTGGAATACTGCATATAGTTCTGGTCACTTCATTACCAAAAGGATGTCGATGATTGAATAGAGTGAAGAGTAGGTTCACCAGGGTGTTGCCTGGGATGGAGGGTGCTGGTTATGGAAAGAGGTTGGGTAGATTAGGATTATTTTAATTATAAGGGCAAAGGTTGAGCGGGGAACCTGATTGAGGTCTACAAACTCAAGAGGGAGATAGACAGGGTAAATACCAAGAAGCTTTACCATAAATTGTGAACTCATGACCCCTAGTAATTGAGTTCCAAAGTGAGAGGAAAAGGTTTAGTGTCTGAGGGATATATGTGGGAAGCTCGGAGGTGGTAGGGACAGGAATAATAGTGTCATCTAAGATGTATCTGCCAGATACATGAATGGGCGGGGAACAGAGGGATACAGGCCCTTAGAAAATAGGTGGCAGGTTTAGAAAATAGGGGGCAGGTTTAGAAAATAGGGGATCTGGATCAGTGCAGGCTTGGAGGGCTGAGAGAGTCACACAGAGTCATACAAATGTACAGCATGGAAACAGACCCTTCCGTCCAACTCGTCCATGCTGACCAGATATCCCAACCCAATCTATTCCCACCTGCCAGCACTCAGCCCATATCCCTCTAAACACTTTCTATTCATATACCCATCCAGAAGCCATCTAAATGTTGCAATTGTACCAACCTTCACCACTTCATTCCATACACTTACCACCCTGTGTGTGAAAATGTTGCCCCTTATGACACTTTTACATTTATTCATCCAAACCTAAACCCTTTAGTTCTGGACTCCCCCACACCAGGGAAAATAGCTTGCCTATTTCCTCATTCATGCCCCTCATTGTTTTATAGACCTATAAGGTCACCCCTCAGCCTCCAACATTCCAGGGAAAATATCCCGAGCCTATTCAACCTCCACCTATAGCTCAAATCCTCCAAACTTGGCAACATTCTTGTAAATCTTTTCAGAAAACTTTCAAGTTTCACAACATCCTTCCGATAGGATGGAGACCAGAATTGCATATAATATTTCAAAACTGGCCTAACTAACCTCCTGTACAGCTACAACACGACCTTCCAACCACTGTACTCAATGCTCTGACCAATTAAGGAAACCATACCAAATGCCTTCTTCGCTGTCTTATCTATCTGTGACTCTACTTTCAAGGAACAATGAACCTGCAGTCCAAGTTCTCTTTGTTCAGCAACACTCCCTTGGACCTCACAATATTAAAAATATAACTCCTGCTAAGATTTGCTTTCCCAAAATGCAGCACATCGCATTTATCTAAATTAACTCCATCTATCACTCCTCAGCCCATTGGCCCATCTGATCAAAATCCCATCTTAATGTGAGGTAACGTTCTTCGCTGTCCACTACACCTCCAATTTGGGTGATACTTGTGATACTCCACTGGTCACATGCCAACAGTCTGAAAAACATCTCTGCAACACCACGTCTGCGTTCTACCTTAAGTCAGTTCTGTATCAAAATGGCTAGTTCTCCCTGTATTCCACGAGATCTACCCTTGCAAACCTCGAATGCCTTACTGAAGACCTTATTGATCACGTCCACTGCTCTGCCCTCATCAATCCTTTTTGTTACTTCTGTAAAAAAAACTCAATCAGGTTTGTAAGACATGATTTCCCATGCAAAAAGCCATTTTGACTCTCCCTAATCAGTCTTTGCCTTCCCAAGTAAATGTACAACCTGTCCCTCAGGATTGCCTCCAACAACTTTCCCACCACTGATGTCAGGCTCAATGGTTTATAGTTCCCTGGCTTGTCCTTACAACCTTTCTTAAACAGGGACACCACGTTAGCCAACCTCCAGTCTTCTGACGCCTCACCTGTGATTATCAATAGTACAAGTATCTCAGTAAGAGGCCTAGCAATTACTTCCCTAGCTTCACACAGAGTTATAGGGTAAACTTGATCGATTAGATCCTGGGGATTTATCCACTTTTATGCGTTTCAAGACATCAGCACTTCCACCTCTGTAATAAGGACATGATTAAAGATGTTACCATCTATTTCTCTGAATATCTACATCTCCCATGTATTTCTCCTGAGTAAACACTGATACAAAATACTTGTTTAGTATCCCCCCCATCTCCTGCGGCTCCACACAAAGGCACCTTGCTGATCTTTGAGGGCTCTATTCTCTCCCTATTTACCCTTTTGCCCTCAATGTTTTTGTAAAATCCTTTTGGATCCTTCTTAACTCAATTTGCCAAAATATCTTATGTTGCCTTTTTGCCTTCCTGATTTCCTTCTTTTGTATGCTCCTACTGCCTTTATACTCTTCTAAGGATTCACTCGATCTATCCTGCCTGCACCTGATATATGCTTCCTTCTTTTTCTTAACTAGACCCTCAATTTCTTTAGTCATTCAGCACTCTCTATACCTACCAGTCTTTCCTTTCACCCTAACAAGAATATACTGTCTCTGGACTCTCGTTATTTCATTTCTGAACGCTTTCCATTTTCCAGCCATCCCTCTCCCGTGATCATCTGCCGCCATCAGCTTTTAAAAGATCTTAACTAATAACGTCGAAATTGTCCTTTCTCCAAGTTAGAACTTCAACTTTATGTTCTTGTCTGTCCTTTTCCATTGTTATTTTAAAACTAATATAATTGTTGGCAAATAACTGAAGCTCACACATTTCAGTGAGAAATTAAATCGATTGATTATATTTAAATGTGTAAGAATGATATGCCGATTAGATTATTCAATCATTTGCTCACTCTGAATATGCAATCAGTCAGACGTCAACCACACGGCAAATGATAGAGCAACAATGTATGTATTTGAATCCTGAGATTCAATGTGTAATTGCGATCACCAAAATAGTCAGGCAACATGTTCTTTTTCGATACAAAACAAAATGTGCATTATTTATTTTTGTATCATAAAAGGTTGTTTGGTGTTTATAATTTAATTCCATCAATGTAGAATCAACTTAATTGTTTTCAGAGATGATGCAGTTATTGTACAGTTGAATAATTGTAGCTCATACCTTATTGTTTCCCAAATCACAAACATGGCAAACTCTTGATTATTGTTCAGGTCAGTAAACCCATCACTTTACATCAGGACCTCACAGCTGCCTGTGGCACTGAGTGAGACACTGGCCTGCTCCTGAATCTGTCCAGAGAGTTTCCAACCTGAGTCAGGGAAGTCATTCAAACATTCCCTCACAGAGAGTCGTTTGGAATCCACCTTGAGCAGCAGGAAACTAGCCAACAGGCTATCACTGCTCTCAGTGAAGGTACAAATGCTGTCTAAATTAGATACCAGCGACTGTCCAGGAACTGGTCTTACTAATTTATCCTCAGTCAGAGCCTGGCCCATGGAGCAGATGTATGGACATGGAATCTCAGAATCACATCGCACAAGTTGCTTATGGTGATGACATCTGGTTTGTCCCCCAGACTCCATACATTTGTCCCGTGGAACAGACGCTGGGTGAAAACGTTCACAATTCACAGTCTATTGCAGCATTTTGTGTCTCAAATTAAACGCTCAAACTATATCAAATAAATGCACCTTCATATTAACCATTATCAAAATAAAATTATACATGTCTGTGGATGGTCAGATACTAATTCATAGGCCATCCAACAGAATGTATCTGAAGAAACTAGGAGCAAACAGCAAGCCAAGAGTCTTTTTAATAACTGCACGTGGTGGATTTTGTCTGGTCTAGGTAACCAAGCATATTGTGCTGGCATTTAGGTAAATGTAACATCGAAACTGGAAGTCTTGGTCTAACGTCCCACCCCAGCTTCCTGACCTCACACACCTCTCTCCCTTGCACACCTCTCTCCCTTGTACACCTCACTCTCTCGCACACCTCACTCCCTCAAACAATTACCAATTAATGAGAATCCACAAACTGAGTGAAACTTGGAACACAGAACAGTACAGCACAGTAAGAGCCCTTCAGCCCTCAAAGTTTTGCCGGCCTTTTATCCTACTCCTAGATCAGACTAACCTACATGATCTTCAATGTACTAACTCCCATGTGCTTATCCAAGGGTCTTCTTAACTATCCTTAATATATCTGACTGTACTACCATTGCTGGTGGTGCATTCCGCCCACCCACCACTCTCTGAATAAAGAACCTACCTCTGACATCTCCTCTAAACCTTCCTACACTCACCTTAAAGGTGTGCCCTTTGTTGATAGCGAATTCTGCCCTGGGAAAAGGCTCTGGCTATCCACGCTGTCTATTCTCTCAACATCTTGTACACCTCTAGTTTGTCACCTGTCATCCTTCTTCGCTCCAGTGAGAAAAGCCTTAGCTCTCTCAACCTTTCTTCTGAAGACATGTCCTCTATCCAGGCAGCATCCTGGTAGATCTGCTCTGCACACTCTCTGAGGCTTCCACATGTTTCCTATAATAAGGCAACCAGAACTGAACCCAATATTGCAAGTGTGGTTGAACCACAGCTTTATCGAGCTAAGCATTAACCTCACCGCTCTTAATCTCACTCTCCCTGTTCATGAAAGCCAAAACACCATACACCTTCTTAACAACCCTGCCAACTTGGGTGGCAAATTTGTGGCATCTATGGACATGGAGCCAAAGATCCCTCTGACACTCTACGCTGCCTAGAATTTTGCCTTTAACTCTGTGTGGTATATGCAAATAAAATCTTCCAAAATAAATCACTTCACAATTTTTAAGGTTCAACTGTTCGGCTTACTCTCTCGGCGGAGTAGGTAACGGTTGTCTGGTGTTTTTTTTAAGTCGCGGGTATAGTCCAGTTATTGTTTTTCAACGGCTAAAATTTAAAGTTTTTTTTAAGCGCCTAGCGGACCCGGATGCTGGTGTCGCACTAGCTTACCTGGGAAGGTTTTTTTAATAAAAGCGAGCAGGCGAGGACCAACGACATAGGTAGGAAGAGGGATGAGGATGTTAGGCAGGCTTTCAGGGAGCTAGGTTGGAAGCTCAGAGCTAGAACAAACAGAGTTGTTGTCTCTGGTTTGTTACCCGTGCCACGTGATAGAGAGTGGAGGAATAGGGAGAGAGAACAGTTAAATGCGTGGCTACAGGTATGGTGCAGGAGGGAGGGATTCTGGTTTCTGGACAACTGGGGTTCTTTCTGGGGAAGGTGGGACCTCTATAAACAGGATGGTCTACACCTGAACCTGAGGGGCACCAGTATCCTTGGGGGGAAGTTTGCTAGTGCTCTTTGGGAGGGTTTAAACTAACTCTGCAGGGGCATGGGAGTCTGGACTGTAGCATTAGGGTACAGGACCTTGATGTAGGGAGGTGAGGAACAAGGCATCGATCTCGAAGGAGGGTGCCTGTAAACAGGAAGGTGGCTTGAACTGTGTGTACTTCAATGCCAGAAGTATAAGAAATAAGGTAGGTGAATTTGCAGCGTGGGTTGGTACCTGGGACTTCGATGTTGTGGCAATTACAGAGACGTGGGTAGAACAGGAACATGAATGGCTGTTGCAGGTTCCAGGGTTTAAATGTTTTAGCAGGGTCCGAGATGGGGTAAAAGAGGGGGAGGTGTGGCATTACTTGTCAAGGATAGTATTACAGCGGTGGAAAGGACGATGGAGGAAGACTTGCCATCTGAGGTAGTTTGGGCTGAGGTTAGAAATAGGAAAGGTGAGGTCACCCTGTTAGGAATTTTCTACAGGCCTCCAAATAGTCCGAGAGAAGTAGAGGAAAGTATTGCGAGGATGATTCAGGAGAAGAGTGAAAGTAGCAGGGTGATTGTAATGGGGGACTTTAACTTCCCAGATATTGACTGGGAAAGGTATAGATCGAGTTCGTTAGATGGGTCGGTGTTTGTCCAATGTGTGCAGGAGGGTTTCCTGACACAATATGTAGACAGACCAACGAGAGGTGAGGCTATACTGGATTTGATTCGAGGTAATGAACCAGGCCAGGTGTTAGACTTGGAGGTAGGTGAGCACTTCGGGGACAGTGACCACAATTCGGTGACTTTTACTCTAGTGAAGGAGAGGGATAAGTGTGCACTGCACGGCAAGAGTTATAGCTGGGGGCAGGGAAATTATGATGCGGTGAGGCATGACTTAGCATGCGTGGATTGGAAAAAGTAGGCTTCAAGTGAAGAACACAAATAATATGTGGAGACTGTTCAAGGAACAGCTAATGGGTGTTCTTGATAAGTATGTACCTGTCAGGCAGGGAGTAAAGGGTCTTCTGAGGGAGGCGTGGTTTAATAAGGAATTGGAATCCCTTGTGAAAGGGAAGAGGGCGGCCTATGTAAAGATGAGGCGTGAAGGTTCAGTTGGGGTGATTGAGAGTTTTAAGGTAGCCAGGAAGGATCTAAAGGGAGAGCTAAGAGCAGCGAAAAGGGGACATGAAAAGTCCTTAGTTGGTAGGATTAGGGAAAACCCAAAGGCTTTCTATAGGTATGTCAGGAATAAAAGGATGACTAGGGTAGGTATCGGTCCAGTCAAGGATAGTAGTGGGAAGTTGTGCATGGAGGTAGAGGAGATTGGAGAGACACTAAATCAATACTTTTCGTCAGTATTCACTCAGGAACAGGACACTGTTGCTGATGTGAATATTGAGTTACAAGTGATTAGAATGGATGGCCTTGAGGTATGCTGGGGAGAGGTCAGGGGAATAATGGAAAGGATGAAATAGTTAAGTCCCCTGGGCCTGATGGCATTTATCCTAGGATCCTCTGGGAAGCTAGGGAGGAGATAGCAGAGCCATTGGCTTTGATTTTTATGTCGTCATTGTCTACGGGAATAGTGCCAGAAGACTGAAGGATAGCGAATGTGGTACCCTTGTTCAAGAAGGGGAGTAGGGATAACCCTAGTAACTATAGGTCGGTGAGTCTCACTTCTGTTGTGGGCGAAGTCTTAGAGAGAATTGTAAGGGATAGGATTTATGAACATCTGGATAGGAATAATGTGATCAAGGATAGTCAGCATGGTTTTGTGAAGGGCAGGTCGTGCCTCACAAACCTTATTGAGTTCTTTGAGAAGGTGACCAAGGAAGTGGACGAGGGTAAAGCAGTAGATGTGGTGTATATGGATTATAGCAAGGCATTCGATAAGGTACCCCATGGCAGGCTAATGCAAAAACTACGGAGGTATGGCATTGAGGGTGCATTAGAGGTTTGGATTAGGAATTGGCTGGCTGGAAGGAGACAGAGGGTAGTAGTTGATGGTATAGGTTCATCTTGGAGTGCAGTTACTAGCGGTGTTCCACAAGGATCTGTTTTGGGACCATTGCTGTTTGTCATTTTTATAAATGACCTAGAGAAGGGGCTTGAAAGCTGGGTGAGCAAGTTTGCGGATGACACGAAAGTCGGTGGAGTTGTGGACAGCGAAGAAGGATGTGGCAGGTTACAGCGGGATATAGATAAGTTGCAGAGCTGGGCAGAAAGGTGGCAAATGGAGTTCAATGTAGTTAAGTGTGAAGTCATTCACTTTGGTAGGAGTAACAAGAAGATAGATTACTGGGCTAATGGTATGATACTTAGTAGTGTGGATGAGCAGAGGGATCTTGGTGTCCATGTACACAGATCTCTGAAAGTTGCCACCCAGGTAAATAGTGAAGAAGGCATATGGTGTACTGGGCTTTATTGGTAGAGGAATTGGGTTCCGGAGTCCTGAGATCATGCTGCAGTTGTGTAAGACTCTGGTGCGGCCTCATCTGGAATATTGTGGGAGGACCATAGGCCCACAGGAGGTTGCAGAAATGAGGAGAGCTGCAGGGCTGATGGGTTTATGGAGTTGGGAATTTTGGGAGGGATAGAGAAGTCTACATGGATAAGGATGTTTATAGGACAGGGCTGAACTACACAGGCAGGGAATGTTTTCGGGAGCTGAACAGATTACAGAGATAAAGAGGTTTGTATCATCTGGCAGAACAAACAGAGATATGGAGGGTCATCGTGACTGAAGACGTTTATAGATATAGGAAGGCTTAGGTTCTGGGGGTTATTTAGACATGGATGCTGTGGAATCTGGATTCGTTCTTGAGAGATTGGGGTAGCAAGTTTGATTGGAGACAGTTTCAGAGATAAGGGAGCATAGCACAAACAGAAGGAAGTTCCTGCGGTCGGGAGGGTTCGAGTGGAGAGTGGTGTTTACACAGATGGGGGGTAAGAGCTGGATAAGGTTAAGGAGATGGGTAACTGGATGGAGATACAGGAGGAGCTTACATTGACACCATAGGTGATAGTGCGGGAGGATGTTACATAGCTAATGAGTCTTGAAGGAACAGGACCGGGAAGGGCACAGGCATTGGAGTGGGATCTACAGATCGGGAGTGTTGCAGGGACCTGAGAGGATAACACAGATAGGGATGGTGGTAGGGTCTCCACAGACTGATGGCGTTTTAGGAACTGGAAGAGGTTATGTAGACAGGGAGGACTGTAAGAGCTGCAGGAGCTTATGGAGAGTTGAAGAGTTGGAGCAGTTCACAGAGGGAGGGTTCTCCGACAGGAGTAGGTCACAGATAGTGAGGGTTGTGTGGCCTGAGAAAGTTAAAGAGAGGGGAGTTTTCAGGTCTGGAAGAGATTACACTGACAGGGACAGTTGAAGAGACTGAAGCAAAAATGAATGGGGAAGGTTACACAGATAGGGAAGTGAGTAGGGACTGAAGGTGAATACACAAACATGGAGGGTTATATTATTAGACGGAGCTTAGAGGGATAGGGACTGGTGTCGGGATTTACACAGATAGGGAAGGTTGTGTTTTTGGAGAAGGTTACACTGATGCAGACAGTGTTAGGTAGTGATTAATGGACTACTGAAGAGCTCAGAGAGAGTGAATTCTGGGGAGTGGAGGAGATTACTGACACAGAGATGGCTGTCAGTTTGAACAGAGCTTCTACAGATGCTCCGTGCTGTAAGGCTGGAGGGAGGTTACAATAATAAGGGTTTCCTCAACTTAATTACTTTTTTGATATAGAGAAATTCTCAGAACGGGATTGTCAATAGGAAATATAGACAGTCCAGATGAGTTTACAATGATATAAATATATTTGGGGTTTCAGGATGGAACAGTGATTGGGAGTGATGTAACGAATGTCAATAATTTTAGGGATTATTCTAAAAGCAAGAAGTGGTGACAGCCATATCGATTGTGGTAAGGACCGGAGAAGCTTACATCGCCAAGGAGTGTTTTAGAGACTGTTGGAGACTCCACATATAAGGAGAGTATTGGGGATGAGGCAAGGTTCAAGAGACAGGGATGGTTGACAGGACTGGGCAATAACCTGAATAGAATCTCCACAATGTGGAAACAGGCTATTTGGCCCAACAAGTTCACACCAATCCTTTAAAGAGCATCCGAAGCAGACCCATCCCTCTCCCTGTCCAATAAACCCTGCATTTCTCATGGTGAACTCACACTTGCCTGAATACTACAGTCAATTTGTTTTTAGATTAGATTACTTACTGTGTGGAAACAGGCCCTTCGGCCCAACAAGTCCACACCGACCCACCGAAGCGCAACCCACCCATACCCCTACATTTACTCCTTTACCTAACACTACAGGCAAGTTAGCATGGTCAATTCACCTGACCTGCACATCTTTGGACCGTGGGAGGAAACCGGAGCACCTGGAGGAAATCCACGCAGACATGGGGAGAATGTGCAAACTCCACACAGTCCCACAGAGGCGGGAATTGAATCCGGGTCTCTGGCGCTTGTGAGGCAGCAGTGCTAACCACTGTGCCACCGTGCCGCCCAATTTATGTTGGCCAATCCACGTATCGTGCAAATGTTGGGCTATGGCAGGAAACTCGAGCACCCGAAAGAAACCCATACAGTCGGGGGTAGAACATGCAAAGTTCCCACAGACAGTCAGCCAAGGCTGGAATTGAAGCCAGGTTCCAGGCACAGTGAGGCTGATTATACAGAGCACTGCAGAGATTGGACCAGGTCACAAAGTTCACAAGGTTCATTGGAACAGGAGGAGAATATAGTCAGGAAAATTGAGAAGGTTACATAGATGGTGGCCATGAGAGGGACTGGAGGAAGTTAACGCAATAGGGAGGATTGTGGATTCTCTCGACAATTAGAGTAGGGATGGTTGGGGAGACTGGATGAATTTAGTCATACTCAGAGTTGTACACACTGATTGAGGTTACCAAGTTAGCAAGGGTTCTATGGATTGACTGATGTTAAGGACAGATGCAGTTGTGGAATGCGAGTTGTTACAACAATTGAGAGGATATTTCAGACACATAAGATGCTTTTAGTGGCTGCAGGATGTTCAAGAGCTAGGAAGGCCAGTACTGACTGGAGATGGTCAGAGGTAAGGAACATTGTACTGATGGAAGTTAATCACAGAGACAGAGAAGATTGAAGAGAGAGAGAGGGCAAGGTTACAGATCTCGTGAGCGGTATCAGAACATTACACAAAGGAAGGGCTGTAGGAACTGGAGGACTCTGCACAGACAGTGAGGGGAAATGGATGGTTGAAGGTTAGAGGTAATGAGGTGGAACTGGAGAAGGTTACAGTGACATATATGCTGGAGGAGCTGGAGGAAGGTACACAGATGGGGAGGTCAGTAAGAGCTGGATATAACAGATAGAGTGAGCTGTAGGTGCTACACAAGATGACAGACATAAGAATTTTTATAGTGTTTTGGTGATACTAGTCATAACAGTAGGTTATAACGATAGGGCAGAAGTGAAAACGCCAAATTTGTGGATGCCCCCTAATTGTAAGAATATCACTGTCACTGTGCATTATTATTATCACGATTCAGGATCTGCCAAACACAGACTGCGAGGAACTATTTGCAGTTGGATTCATATTCAGAAAGAGGAAGTGTGTCAAAGTGATACAGGGAGAATTCAAGGCCAGTGTGTTCTGCGAAGAGTGAATGACAAAGGCAGTAACTCCAGTGAATACTGGTCAAGCGGTATCCTGAGCTTGATAAAGGAAATACAATGCGATGAAAACAGGCAAAGACCGACCAACGTACAGATAGTACACGGGGATCATTAAAATGACGGGCAAATAATGGGCACGAAATAACCTTGGCAGATACTGTTAAGGAGAAGCCACAAGATATTTAATGAGTATAGTTAGAGGAAGAGGACTCCCAGATAAACGATGAGGCTTGTTAGAAACCAAAGGGACAATCTGTGCATGGAGCCAGAGGAAGGAGGTAAGGTCTTCAATGAATATTTCCCATCTGTATTCACACAGGAGCAAGGCATTGTAGTGGGAGATTTCAGTGGGGACGGTGAGGTTGTAGAATGTAATAAGCTGAATAAGGAGGAGGTATTAAATGTTTTCACAGGTATAAAGGTGGAGAAATCCCCAGTGCCCAATGAAATGTATCCCAGGCTGCTATGGGAGGTAAGGGAGCAGATTGCTGGGGTCCTGGTGGATATATTTAATACTTTGCTGGCCACAGGTGAAGGGCTGAAAGACTGGAGGATAGCTAATGTGGTTTCTATGTTCAGGAAGGGCAGCAGGGATAGGCCAGATAATTACAGAGCAGATAGTCTGACAGCAGGGGGAGGGAAATTATTGGGAACAATTCTGAGGATGCATCAACACTTCCAAAGGCAAGGATCACCGTGGCAGCGTCATCACGGATTTGGTAGAGGGAGATACAGCCTGAGGAATTCAGTTCAGTTTATTTGAAATGGTGTCTAAAAATATTGATGAGGGCAGTGCAGATAATGTGGGTTACATTGACTTGCATAAGGCCTTTGACAAGGTCCCTTATGGAAGGCTGGTTCAAATGTAAAGACCAACTGAGATCCAAGGCAAGTTCGCAAACTAGATACAAAATTAGCGGATATACTTCTTCGTGTTTGAAATGCTTTCACCAGTGGGTGTCCCACAGGGATCTGTGCAGGAGCCAGTGCTGGTTATTATGTACATTAATAACTTGGATGTGAAAGCAGAAAGAATTATTAGTAGGTTTGCAGATGACATAAATGGTGAGGGCGATGGTCTCAGGCTGCAGTCTGATATCAATCATATGATAAACTGAGCAGAGTAATGCCAGATGGAGTTTACTTCTGATCACTGATTGGTGTTGCACTGTGGGAGGTCTCATAAGTGAAGGATATACATCATGAATGGTGGGTCCTCCTGGAGTACTGAGGAACACAGGGACCTTGGTGGGCAAGTCCCTGGAAGTCTGAAGTTGTCAGCACGTGTTGACAGGGTGGGGAGGCACCTGAACTGGGAGCAGGAGGGGGACCCACATCCTGATGGGGCGAATTGTTAGAGCCGCTTGAGAGGACATAAACTAGTCTGGCAGGGTGTTGCATCTTAAACAGTCGTAAAGCCAGAAAGAAGATTGAGGCTGGTGCACAAGTTAAAGAGAGCAATTTCAGCAGACAAGGCAGGCAAGAACACAGCAGGGAATTGGGGGAAACTGATGATTAACCTGCATTTATTTCAATGCAAGGGGCCCGACAGCAAAGCAAGATAAACTCAGAGCATGGATTGGAACATGGGACTGGGATATTACAGTTATTACAGAAACAAAGCCGAGGGAGGGGCAGGGTTGGCAGTGCATTGTTTCAAGGTGGAGATGCTACAGGAAGCATCGAAGGGGAGGTAAGAGAGGACGTATGGTGGTGGGTTTTGATTTCATGAATCATCACAGCAGTACTGAGAGAGGATACTCCTGTGGGATCACCCAGTGAAGTTATGTTAGTGGAACTGAGAAATAAGAATGGGTCATCGCTTTGATACGATTGTCCTACTGACCCCTAATAATCTGTGACAGACTGAGGCACAAATATATCAGGAGATCTCAAATATCAATCAGAATAATAGGGCTGTTATAGATGGGGTTTTTCTACTTTCCAAACCTAGACTGGGATTGACAGCGTTCAGCATTTGCAAGGGAGGAATTTGGTAATTGTGTTCCAGAAACTCCCAATAAATATGTAAACAGTCTGAAAAGAGAAAGGGGCAAAACCTGACCTCCACTTGGGAATCAAGGTAGGGAAAGGGACTGAGGTGTGCGTGGGAAAGCATTTTGCCAAAATGACCACAATTCTATTAGCTTAAGAATAGAGATGGAAAAGGACAGGTCTGGTCCACGAGTTCAAGTTATGAAATGGGACCAGACCAAGCTTGACAGTATTAGACAGGAGCTTTCAAAAGGTGATGGGGGAGTCTATTTGCAGGGAAGGGAAGTCTGGCAACTGAAAATATTTTAACATTGAGATAAATTGAGCGATCACCACCAGCATTTTCCTGTTTGTGTGCAGCTCAATGCTGACAGCATTCAGAAACATTGGCTGTCTATTGAGGGTCTGGTCAAGGAAAAGGGGGCACATGTCAGGTACAGCCAGCTGGATCAAGGGAATCCCCGAGGATCACAGGGGCTGGTGGAATACACTTTGGGTGGAAATCAGGAATGCAGAAAGGGTACATGAAATAGACTAGGCAGGGAAGGATAGGGAGAATCCAAAAGTGATTGTATAAATATATTGAGTTAAAGAGTAACTCGAGTCAAAATAGTGTTCCTTAAGGATCAACGTAACCATTGATGCGTGAAACCGCAGGATATGGCTAAGACTTTAAACACATTTTGTTACTCCAGAACTTACTGTGGACAAACACTGGGGAACTCAGGGAACAAGAGGAATACGTTAGACCATATTTGGAGTTCGCTACAATTCCAGTATCCCCGCTATAGGAAGGAGGTTGTGAAGCTTGGAAAGTGTTCGGAAAATATTTACATGATGTTACCGGGTTGTTGCTGAATAAGCTCAAGTTATTTTCACTGGAGCATCGGAGACTGAGGGGTGACCTGACAGAGGTTTATATAAACATGAGGAGTATGGATTGGGTAAACATTCAACGTCTTTTCCCAGAGGTTGGGGATCCAAAACTAAAGGGAAAAGGTTTAAGGTTAAAGGGGAAAGGTTTAAAAGGGACTGAAGGGTCAGCTTTTTCATGCACACAGTGATGTGTGTAAGGAATGAGCTGAGAGAGAAAGTAGCAGATAATGATACTGTGACAACATTTAAGAGATGGATGGGTATGTGCATAATAAGGGTTTAGAGGTACATGGGCAAAATGCTGGTAAATAGGATGGATTTATTTAGATCTTCTGGTCAGCATGGATGAGTTGGACCGAAGGGTCTGTTTCCCTTGTACATCCCTATGGCTTGAAAAGAGGGCATGTTATAGAAGAGGCGGTGCTGGACATTTTAAAACACAAAGATATGGAAAGCCCAGCACCTGATTAAGTGTATCACAGGACATTGTGGGATGTTAGGGAAGAAACTGTGGAGACCCGAGCAAAGTTATTTGTACCATTGACAGCCATATGTGATGGGCTGGCAGGCTGGAGGGTGACATAGTGGGCAGTGAAGGAGGTTTGCTAAGGTTATAAAGGGATCTAGATGATATGGGTGAATGAGCAGAAAGATTGTAGATGGACTTCAATATGAATAAATGCGAGGTAATGCACTTGGTAAAACATATAAGGATAGAGCTTATACAATTAATGTTCGGGCCTCAGTTAGTGTTTTAGAGCAGAGGGACCTCCGGGTTCAGGTACATAATTCTTGAAGCTTGCATCACAGGATGGATAAGACAGTGCTTGGCATGCCTGACTATTGCTCAGTCCATTGAGTGTAGGGTTTGGGACGTCATGTTGAGATTGCACAGACATTTGTGAGGCCTGGTCTGCAATTCTCTGTCTAGTTCTGGTCGCCCAGTTATAAGGAGGATATGATTAAGCTGCAGGGGATTCAGAAGGGATTTACCAGGACGTTGCTGGATATGGAAGGCTCGAGTTCTGCAAAATGGCTGAATAGGCTGAGTCTTTTTTCACTGGAGCCTGGAGGTTGAGACGTGATGTTATAAAAGTTAATTTTTAAAAAATGGTAGTTGTCTTTTCCACAGGATGGGGACTCCCAAGAGGAGGGACCACATTTTAAAGTTTAGAAGAGAGCAATGTTCAAAAAATGACATGGGGGCAAATTGTTACACAGAGGGTGTTATGATTGTGGAATGAACTTCCTGAGGAAGGGGTGGATGTTGGTACAATGTCAATGTTCAAAAGACAGAGATACTAAACGGGTATTTTGCATCAGTTTTTAATGTGGAAAAAGATATGGAAGATATAGAATGTCGGGAAATAGATAGTGACTCCTTGCAAAATGTCCATATTACAGAGAAGCAAGTGATGATGTCTTGAAATGCATGAAAGGTAGGTAAATTCCCAGGACCTGATCAGGTGTACATGAGAACTCTGTGGGAAGGTAGACAAGTGATTGCTGGACCTCTTGCTGAGATATTTGTATCATAGATAGTCACAGGAGAGGTGCCGGAAGACTGGAGGTTGGCTAATGCAGCGCCATTGTTTAAGAAGAGTGGTAAGGACAAGCCAGGGAATTATAGACCAGTGAGCCTGACCTTGGTGGTGGGCAAGTTGCTGGAGGGAATCCTGAGGGCCAGGATGTACATGTAGATGGAAAGGCAAGGACTGATTCAGGATAGTCAAAATGGCGTTGTGCGTTGGAGATCATGCCTTATAAACTTGACGGAGTTTTTTGAAGAAATAACAATGAGGATTGATGAGGGCTGAGCGGTAGATGTGATCTATATGGACTTCATTAAGGCATTCGATAAGGTTCCCCATGGGAGACTGACTAGCAAGGTTCGGTCCCATGGAATACAGGGAGAACTAGCTATTTAGATACAGAACTGGCTCAAAGGTAGAAGACAGAGGGTGGTGGTGAGGGTTGCTTATCAGACTGGAGGACAGTGACCGGTGGAGTGTCACAAGGATTGGGCCTAAGAATGGTGAATAGCCAAGGGTAAGGGAGTCCAAAACTCGAGAGTACAAACTGGAGGTGAGAGAGCAAAGATTTAAAGAGGGAGCTGAGGGGCAACACTTTCCACAGAGGATGGTGCACAGACAGAACTGACTGCCAGGGGCACAAGGGAGAACCAAGAACAATGACAACATGGAAAACACATTTGGGCAGGAACATGGAGAGGAGAAGGTTTGAAGAGCTAAGGGCCAAAGCAGGCAAATGAGACACATTCAGTTTAGGAAACATGGGCAGCATTGAGGAGTTGGACCACAGGTTCTGTTTCCGTGCTGTATCACTCTGTATCCAGTTAAAGAGGGATAGTGTACGGAAGTAAAGCATGTTGTAGACACTGAAACAACTTGCAGTGAAAGGGATGGTAGTCTAAAATGCAGGACGTTTCAAATATGTGGAGGGACTATCGGGAAGGGAGGAGGTTACAGGGACAGGGACTGTTATAGGAGTTAAAAATGACTGAAGACACTGGTGCACAAGCCATGCCACAGATACAGTGTTGCAGTTTAGTGAGTCTAAGTACAGTGTTGGAGGGAGAACACAGAACAGAAAGATCCCAGGCAGCATTCCCAACCTCTCGTCGGAGGCCTGCTTTAACCTCTGTTGTCCTGATGCTCACTAAGACAGCGAAGGCCTGGATTGATAACTCTGAACTCCCGATGCTGTCTCAGTGCAACGTAAGTTAATGAAGACGTGGTGATTGAGCCAGGGGTGTTTCTGTACTGTACTGTACTTCCCCTCCAGCACTGTATCTATGTCATGTCTTGTTAGATGATGTTTGGAGACCTCTTGTTGCTCCCTGCTCTGTGCACTGTGAGTGATCTTACCTCACTGCAGGATTTATTGAGGGCTCCAGATCTCCCTGCCCTTTGTCTCTCTGGCTGACCAACCATCTTCAATGAGGTGATGGATGAGACACACAGCAGTTGGGAAGTCTATGGAGTCAGCACCTTCCTGAGTACCTACAGGAGACAGAGAAATAGACAGAATGGGAAATTAGACTGATGCAGTGAGGGTTACACAAGGAGAATGGAAATGAGCCCCACAAATATCTGGAAAATCCCAAGCTCCATCCCTGGCCTGTGCTGTTGCGTCTCTCTGGAGTGGAGAATTCTGTTAGCTCAGGATCTGGAGTAGCTGCAAGAGCGGGAGGCGCTGACAGACACGACAATTGGACCCACACAGTGAGGGATATCGCGTGGAGAGAGACTGAGTGATATCACCAGAGTGCTGGAAGACCTCAGGATCACACAGTCATGTTGGAAGAATGAGTTTGGCTTCATGATGCTCTGGTATCAGTGCTCAGGGATTAGCATCCAGTGAGCAGGCGAAGTGCTGGCCGAGTGGTATTATTGCTAGAGCATGTATCCAAAACCTCAGCTAATGTTCAGGGTAAGAGGGTTTGAATCCCACCATCAATAATTTTAAAAATAGTAATTAACAATCCATAAATAAATATGAAACCATTGCAGATGTACAAAAAACCCAAGCACTTGTCCTTTCGAGAAGGACATCTGCCCATCCTCACGTGGTCTGCACGACGTACCCACAGCAAAGTGTTTGTCTCTCAATGACCCTCTGAAATGATCGAGCAAGTTACTCAGCTCATGGGCAGTTAGGGCTGGGCAAGAAAGGCTGGTCAGCCAGAGTCATCCTTATCCCATAGCTGATTTAATAAATAATCCATTGGGATGTTCCCACAGGAACTGTGCTGGGACCAGTGTCCTGGCCAGTCATGTCGGTAGGTTTATGGACACGGCATTAAACTGACAGAGAGGATGCAGGTGAAAGGAGCTTTCCAAATCCAAAGGGAAAAGGTGAAGTATGGGAGCAGTATGGGAATGTGGCTGAAGACAAGCAGAAAGGAATAGGATGGGACAGAGTTTAACTAAAACTGTAAATCAGGGAATCGGTTCGTGACAGGAAATTGTGGAAAAGAGTAAATTATGTTTTTTGAATGCCTCTCCAATAAGGGAGATTGATTTGTGACACTGAGGGAAAAGAGATTTAGACACCAGAGAGACGTGGTTACAGGGTGAACAAAAGGTGGACAGAAATAGTCAATGGATCACAACCTTGCGGAAATTCAGGCAAAATGAGTAACACTAACAATAATGGATAAGAAAGGCATTACAGAGAAAGCATTTGGCCTCAGATCATGAAGTAGAGTCAGTCTGAATGTAAATTCTGGCTACTACTTGCCAAGGGCACAAGCAGCAGAACAGTTTTAGCCACCGAACAATATTCCATTGCTCATCACTGCATTAAACATTAACTCATTGGATTTTTTTTAACAAACACGTTGTGATAATTTTGGGAAACGTCAATATTCCCATAATCTGGGACAGTCACACTGACAACAGTGATATGGGAAGAGGTGTTCAGAGAATTTTTTTTCAGCGTTTCTTTGAATAACAAATTGTGCAACTGGTTAAGGGACATAACTATCTCAGAGCGACCGTTGTGTGATGTAACTTCGTGAATGAGTAATGTCACCTGGAGAGATCCTCTGGGAGATTGTGATAACGTGCAGTTTAAAGAAATATAAAGTTTTAAAGTGAATCACAGAAAGGACAAGCTACAACTAGAAACAAAAATAACCAATAACATGAGTTTGAGATGAGAACTGACCAAGGTAAATAGGCTAAACAGACTGAAATATGTGCCTGTAAATGAACAGTGGAAAACATTTGAAGGGACAATGCAAAACACTCAACAAAAGGACATTCAATTGAAACAGTAAAAACCTCAGCAAGAAATTCCCACTGATCCCTCACTTAGGTCAAAATGTATCATATTAGATTATGAGGCTTAGAAGATCACCAAAAATTACTTAAAATCATTAAGCGAGATTGTGTTTTAGGTATAAGTTTTAAGGGATTGCAAAGGGTCTGCTTGCAGGAGGAGGGCAGTTGGAAGAGGAATCCCTGTGAGGGTATAATGTCACAATAGGAACAGGGAGAGGTGAAGGTGCTGGATGTGGTGAGAGAGTTACAGAGAGTGGTCAGGGTGTTACAAAGCCAGTACAGATTGCTGCAGCTGGAGGGGTTTGCAGAGGTAGGGAGAGACATATGTAGTTTTATTTATTCATTCATGGGATGTGGGTGTCACTGCTTATTACCCAGAGGACAGCTCAAAGTCAGCCATATTGCAGGGGGTCTGGGGTTACAGGTTAGCCAGACCAGGTTAAAATGTCAGATGTTTTACACAAAAGGTCAGTGAACTAGATGTGTTATTCCCACTGATCAACAACGATTTTATAGTGGCCTGACCAATGTCTTGTACAGATACAACATGATGTCCCAACACTTAATCTTAATGTTCTGCCCAATGAAGGTAGACATTCCAAATGACTGCTTCACCAGCCTGTCTCCCTGTGACACCACTTTCAAAGAATTGCATCACTGGGTCACTGACTGACAACACCACCCAGAGCCCGAACATTAACTGTACAGGTCCCACCCTGGTTTGTTTCACCAAAATGGAACACTTCACATTTATCTAATTAAACTCCATCTGCTATTCTTCAGCCCACTACCCCAGCAGTACTGTTCATCCTGTTGGATCACAGATAACCATCTTCACTGTCCACTTTCCAATGTCAGTATCACCAAAAAAATGTTACTTAACAGGAAACCAATATTCCCATCCAAACCATTTACCCAAAAGACAAACAACAGGGACCCACTACCCCACTGGTCTCATGCCTCCAGTCAGAAAAACAACATGTCTCCCATCACCCTCTGTCTCCTACATCCAGACCAACTTTTTGTCCAGTTGACTAGTTCCTCCTGAATGCCATGTCCTTTTACACTGATCTGAGTTTATTACCCAGTTTACCATATGACACGTAGAACACAGAAAAGTACAGAACAAGACCCTTCGGCCATGATGACATGCCAACCTTTTATCCAACAGTAAGATTAAAAAAAAGTGGCAGGTAGAGTTTAATTCAGGGAAATGCAACGTGCTGCATTTTGGGAAAGCAAATCTTAATAGGACTGATACATGAAATGGTCAGGTCCTCGGGAGTGTTGCTGAACAAAGAGACCTTGGGGTGCAGGTTCATAGCTCCTTGAAAATGGAGACCCAGGTAGATAGGATAGTGAAGAAGGCGTCTAGTATGCATTCCTTTATTGGTCAGAGTATTGAGTACAGGAGTTGGGAGGTCATGTTGTGACTGTACAACACATTGAATAGGCCACTGTTGGAATATTGCATGCAATTTTGGTCTCCTTACTATTGGAAAGATATTGGGAAACTTGAAAGGGTTCAGAAAAGATTTACAAGAATGATGCCAGGGTTGGCAGATTTGAGCTCTAGGGAGAGGCTGAACAGGCTGGGGGTGATTTCCTTGGAGCGTCGGGAGGCTGAGGAGTGACTTTGTAGAGGTTTACAAAATTATGAGGTGCATGGATAGGATAAATGGACAAAGTATTTTCCCTGGGTTTGGGAGTCCAGAACTAGAGGGCAGAGGTTTAGGGTGAGAGGGGAAAGATATAAAAGAGACCTAATGGCCACCTTTTTCACGCAGAAGGTGGTATGTAGAGGGAATGAGCTGTCAGATGAAGGGTGGAGGCTAGTACAATTGCAACATTTAAGAGGCATTTGGTTGGGTATATGAATAGGAAGGGTTTGATGGAATAGGGACCGGGTGCTGGCAGGTGGGACTAGACTAGGTTAGGATATCTGGTCGGCATCGACGGGTTAGACCGACGGGTCTGTTTCCGTGCTGTACATCTCTATGTCTCTAACTTCCATACCATTCATTTTATTATCATCCATGTGCCTATCCAGAAATATATTAAATGTCCCTAATGCATCTATATTTACTGCCACCGCCGGCAGTGCATTCCACGCGGCTACCACTCTGTATGTAATGAACCTACCCCTGAAATCTCCCCTTAACCATCCGCTAATCACCTGAAAATTATACCCCCTTGTAATAGCTATTTATATGAGCGTAGAAAATATCTCTTATTATTCACTCTATGAATGCCTCTCATCACCTTGTTCACCTCTGCCAAATCACACCACACCCTTCTTCACTCCAATGAGAAAAACCTTACCTCCCTCAACCTTTCTTCATAAGACATGCCCTCCAGTCCAGGCAGCATCCTGGTAAATCTCCTCTTTACCCTCTCTCAAGTTTCCACATCCTTCCTGTAATGAATGGACCAGAACTGAACACTATATTCCAAGTGGAGTCTAACCAGGGCTGTAGAGAGCTGCAGCATAACCTCACCGCTTTAAAACTCAATCCCCAAACTAATGAAATGTATGGGTGGCTACTTCGAGGGATCTAGGGACATGGACCCCAGGATCCCTCTGTTCCTCCACACTGCCAAAGGTCCTGCCTGTAACCCTGTATTCTGCATTCACATTCAATCTTCAACATGAATGACTTCACACGTTTCCAGATTGACCTTCCACTTCTCAGCCCAGCTCTGCATCCTGTCAATGTCCCGTTGCAGCCTACAACAGACCTCCACACTGTCAGCCACGCCACCAACCTTCGTGTAATTGGCAAGTCTACTAACCGACCCTTCCACTCACACATCCAACTTATTCATAAAATCACAAAGAGCAGAAGTGCCGTAATCACACCCTACAGAAAACCACTGGTCACTGAGTTCCAGGATGAATTATTTCCATCTATCGTCACCCTCTGTCTTCTGTGGGCCAGTAATCCTGCACCCAGACAGACAGATTTCCCTGTATCCCATGTCTCCATATTTCCTGAATAAGCCATAAAGGTGTTTTGTCACATTCTCAAAAGATTCAATAAGACTTTTAAGTCATGACCTGTCCCTTATACAAACATGCTGACTATCTCTAACCAAACTATAGTTTCCCAAGGAAAAATGAATCCTCTCTCTCAGAATCCTCTCCAATAATCTGCACACCACGGACATAAGACTGACAGGTGTGCAATTCCCAGGATTATCCCTATTCCCTTTCCTGAGCAAGGGAATAATATTTTCCTGCCTCCAATCAACTGGTCCGACTCCAGTGGACAGTGAGGGTGCAAAGGTCATCACCAGGTGCGCAGCAATCCATTCCCTCGCTTCGTGCAGTAACTGTGGACGCATCCAGTCTGGTTCAGCGACTTATCTATCCATATCTTTTACAAAATTCTCAGCACATCCTCCTTCTTAACATCCACCTGTTCACGTCTATCAGCCTGTTTCACGCTGTCCTCACAAACGACAAGACCCTCCTCAGCAGTGAATACTGAGACATAGTTTTCATTAAAGACCTCCCCTACCTCCTGTGACTCCAGACACAAGTTCCTTCCACTATCCCAGAGTGACCTTATCCTCACTCTGGCCATCTTCTTGTTCCTCACATCAGTGGAGAATGCCTCACAGTTTTCCTTAAGCCTTCCCAAGAAAGCTTTTTCATGCCGCCTTCTAGTTGCCCTAAGTCCATTCCTTGGTTCCTTCCTGGTACCTTCAGGGAATCTCTACAGTATGGAAACAGGCCATTTGGCCCAACACCTCCATATTAACCCTCCAAACAGTATCCAACCCAGCCCCATTCCCCCACCATATTACTCTCCATTTGCCCTGACTAATGCACCAAACTACCCATCCCTGAACACTATGGGTAATTTAGCATGGCTGAGTCACCTAATCTGCACATCTTTAGGCTGTGGGTGGAAACTGGAGCACCTGGAGGAAACCCACGCAGACACGGGGAGAATGTGCAAACTCCCCACAGACAGTCGCCTGAGGCTCTCGTCGAAATGGAGCCTGTGGTGCTATGAGGTAGCAGAGCTAACCACTGAGACACCGCGCTACCCAATGTAACTCTCTGGAGCCCTGTCTGATCCTTGCTTCCTCAACCTTAAGTTAGCTTCTTTCTTCCTCTTGACTAGATGCTGAAGTCCACGTGGACAACGTTGACTGCTCTGCCTTCATCTGTCTCTTGGCCAACTCCTCAAAGAGTCAATCCAATTTGTGAAACATGGTTTTCCACTCATAAAGCCATGCTGACCATCTCGAATCAGCCTTTGCCTTTGTAAATATACACAGCTCCTTTCTCTCAGAATCTCCTCCAACAACTTCCCCATCACTGGGCACACTGGGCTGTAATTTCCTGGCTTTTCCCTGCAGCCCTGAAGTGATGCAACAACCTTAGCCTCCCTCCAGTCTTCCGGTACCTCACTGTGTTTGTTGATAATATAAATACCTCTGTCAGGGAAACTGCAATCCCTTCCCTAGCTTCCCACAATATTCTAGGATCGACCTTATGAGTTACTGAGGATTGATCTACCTTTATTTGTTTTAAGATTCCAGCACTTTCTCTTCTCTGGTGAGGATTCTTTCCAAGACATCACGATTTATTTCCCCAAGTTCCCGAGCTTCCATGTCTTTCTCCACAGTAAATACTGACAACACTACTTTGTCTAATATCTCATCCATCTCATCTGGTTCCACACATGGGTGACCTTTTGATCTTTAAAGGGACCCTATTCTCTACCAAGTTACTCTTTAGCCCTTATTAAAACTTGTGTAAAGGCTTCTGATAATTCAAATACACCACATCCCCCATACCACTACACCCCTCCTACACCCTTACAACTCTGCCATTTGTATTCACAGACAAATTAACTCCAACAGGCTCAGAAACAAATTCTCTTTTATCAAACGTGTCTCTAAATGGCCAGTTATTGTATACCGACTTATCCTTTTTAACAATGTCAGTGTGGTCCCAAATTACTGTCAGGGTAACTCTATTTGGTTTCAGACGGGCAGCAGAAAGGGTTGTGGGAGTTCTTGTTTATCAATCTGAAAAAGGTAGCTCACAGGGTCAGCAGGTAGTAGAGAAGGCAAATCAAATGCTGGCATTTATTACAGAGGGAATGGAGTCTAAAAATAGGGAGGTCTTGCTAAAACTATGCAAGGTACAAGTCAGACCACACCTCGAATATGATGAACAGTGTGAGTGCCCGAAGGAAAGATATTGTCGCATTGGAGGCAGGTCAGAGAAGGGTCATTCGGCTGATCCTGGGAATGGAAGGATTTTCCAATGAGAAGAGGTGGTGTAGGTTGAGGTTGAACCCATTGAAGTTTAGATAATGAGAGAGAAATGGAATGTACCATCCAAGATTCTGAGGGGCTCTGATCGGGCAGATGCTGAGAAGTTAGAAAATAGAACAGTAGAGCACAGCAACAGGCCCTTCGGCCCACCACCTCTATGCTGTCCATGATGCTATTCTAACTCATACAATCTGCCTGCACATGGGCCCATATCCCTCTATTCTCTTCCCGTTCATGTTTCTGCCTAAATGCCACTTCAAACCTTTACTCACATTTCTGCTTCTACCACCTCCCTCAGTAACATCCACTCTACGTAAAAAAAACACTTTGCCTCACACACCTCATTTAAACTTTCTCTTTTTCACTTTAAACCTCTGCGCTCTAGTATTTGAAACTTACACACTGGAAAAGAGATTCTGACTATCTACATTATCTATCCCTGTCCTAACGTTATATCCCTGTACCTGGTCACCTGTCAGCCTCTGATACCCTCACAAATCAATCCAACTTTGTTTAATTTCCTCTTACACACCTAACACACCCTTAAAAACCCAAACATAGGCAACGTGCTGATAAACCCCTTTTTTTACCCTCTCCAAATCCTCCCCATCCTTCCTATTGTGTGGAGATGTGAACTGCATACAGTTCTCCAAATGTGACCAAACAAACATTTTATACAATTACAACATCAGATGCAAACCACTACACCCAATGTTGTGACCGATGAAGGCCAGTGTTCCATTTGCTTTCCTTCCCATCTGAAACATTTCTGTTGCCATTTTCTGGGAGTTGCTGACTTGCACCAAGATCCTTCTGTATATCAATATCCCTCAGTATGCTGACATTCTTCTTGAATTTGACATCATCTCACACTTGTCCAGACTAAACCCAATGTGCCATTTCTGTCTATCACTCCGACTGTTCTGTAACCTCCTGCAGATGTTACTGAATCAGGGAAACAAGGGTTTTGTGGAAAAGGCAGGAAAGTAGAGTTGAACAGTATCAGGTCAGCCATGATCTGACTGAAGGGCACAGTATACTCAATGGGCCAAATGGCCTCATTCCCCTCCTACATCTCATGGTCTGAGCACAAACTCAATATGTCCTGCATAATATTATGGGTTTCTGCTCACAAAACCCCTTTACAATGGGATTATTGGATATTTATTCGTACACAGCATTTGATCTACAAATATGATATGATGTTATGGAAAACCATCTCACATACAATCCAGGATTCGATCCATTACAGCACTGATACTCACTGCTGTATCAGTCGGCATGGAGACCACTGTCACACACAGTTACTGTACAGCCCTTGCTACAAGTACATTCAGTGTCCTGACTGTAACCATATTGACATTCCCATCACTGGTTGGTGCCTACAATTGCATTCCTGCTAACGGTTGCTGCTGCTTGCTTATTCTCAGCTCCACTTTTCATATTCAGATCCACATGACTGTCTCATTAATGCATTAACCTCATCTTTCCTTCCAACTTGTTGGTGTTTTGCCTAATCTGCCTATTGGGACAAGATTGGGTTGGGATATTTGCTCAGCATGGATGGGATGGACGGAAGGGCCGGTTTCCATACTGTACATCTCTCTGACTCTAATGACTCTATCCCAACAAACCTTCAGTATTCACTTCCCAGTGATGATCAATCATCAGCTACATCTCCGGAATGACAGTTCCATCATATCTATTCACTGTCATTCCATCTGCCTTATGGCGAATGCAGGGAGTCATTCCTCAGTAGTGGGGGGTTGAACAGATGGGTAGAGTTACACAAATAGGGAGGCTTACAGGGACTCAAGGATGTTAGTGTTAAACAGAGTTACATCTGGTCAAGAACGTCAGTGGGACAAAGGGGTTTGGGGATTGGAGGAATTTATAGAGATAGAGGGAGCTGGATTAGATTCTGGAGATAGTGATAGGGATGGAGAAAGGAAGAGGTAGGCAGACTGAGAGGCACAGACAGGGGGCTGTTTCATCTAGGAGAGTATTGTGTATACTAACAGAGATATGGAAGGTTGTCGTGACTGAAGACATTTACAGATATAAGAAGGCATCTAGGATCTGGAGGCTACAGAGATCGGAAGGCAATGGGGAATGCCAGGTTACTGGGTTGGAGACAGTTACACAAAAGGGGAGGGTTGTACAAACTGAAGGAGGTTCCTGTGGTCGCGAGGGGTATGGTGTCGGGAATGAGGGTGAAATTGAACAAGATAAAGATCAAAGAATTAGAGAAGGATAAGGAGATTACAATTTTTTCACAGCTAAGGAAGGGTTGTAGGACCTGGAGAAGATTACATAGGTAGGGACCGATGAAGAAGTTAAAGATAAATACATTGACATGGAGGGTGGTGTTGTTGCAAAGAGCTTACAGGGATAGACAGGACAGTCAGGGTTTACAGGGATGAAGGAATTGAGCATCTACTGCAGAAGTTTAGGAATTAGGATGTTAGGGATTGGAGAACCTGACAGAGACAGAGAGAATGGTGTGGAGATTCCAAACAGAGGAAGGATTATCGGGACTGGAGGATATTACAGAGATCACTAACACAGCATGGGCCAGGATTGATGCCTGCTATCCCCTGTGCTGTCGCATTGAGGACCAGTACAGCAGAGGTGAAAGCAGGACCCTCACAAGATGGTGGGAATGAAGCCTAGAATGTTGCTGTTCCTTGCCCAGCTCTGTATCTATGTCCTGTCTTCCAGGTCGGAATATAGAAGTCTACCACCTCCACCCTGTGCTGTTTACTGTGAGTGATCTTACCGGCTGCAGGATTTACTGAAGGCTCCAGATCTCCCTCTCCATCTCTCTCTGGCTGACCAATTGTGAGGGGATTCAACCTTCCTAACTCTTCATCTCTTTGGCGGTGGCTCACAGATGAGGCTGACTCTCTCCCACTCTCGTGGATGTGGGTGGGGGTGGGGGTCTGCAATTGGCTGTACAGACCGATGTGGCCTTCCACAGACTTTGTTACACTTGGGGCACAAGGTGGCCATGGGAAGGGGGTGGGTCTGGCGTTGGTGTGACAGTGCCCTTCTTGTGCTGTTTTCTGCTGGATTCCTATTTTCCCCACAGCAAGTCTCGTGGTGCTCGACACCTTCCCAATGCTCCTTCCCCACTTCGGACAGTCTTGGCCCAGAACTTAACAGATTTGATTAAGAGATGAAAAAAAAACGATCAATTCTGAGAAGCCAGCATTTAGAAACTTGGACACATTTGTTAAAGAGATCGCTATGGATTCTCCTAGCAGGAGGAGTGCAGTAGGAAGAGGAAACATTGTCAGATGATAGGAACAGGGAGAATTGAAGGTTCTGGAGGTGGTGAGGGTGTTACAGAGAGAGGCAAAGTCCTGAACAATGTTACAAAGCCAGTACGGATTGCTGCAGCTAGAGCTGTTTGCAGAGGTAGGGATGGAGATATGTATTCTCATTGATTCATTCGCGGCCTGAGGATGTCACCGGATGGACCAGCATACATTACCCCACTGCTAATTGCCTAGAGACAGCTCAGAGTCAGACACATTGCTGTGGGACTGGAGTCACATGTGAGCCAGACCAGGTAAGAATGCTAGATGTCCCTCCCTGAAGGACACACGTGAACAAGTTGATTTTTTCCAGAAAATCAACAATGCTTATACAGTGACCTCACTAATGTCCTGTACAGATACACCATGACATCCCAACTCCTACTCTCAATGCTCTGCCCAAGGAAGGGTAACCATCCGAAACGCCTGCTTCACCAGCCTGTCTACCCATGACGCTACTTTCAAAAGACTGTGTATCTGCGTCCCTGGGTCACTGATTGACAAGGGCCCGAATGTTTACTTTACCAGTCCAGCCTGGTCTGTTTTACCACAATACAACATCTTGCATTTCTCCACCTGTTCTTTCTAACCTGACTGACCCAGCTGTACTGTTGATCCCTTTGTACTCTTCGATAACCCTCTTCACTGTCCACTTTATCACCAATTTCAGTCTCACTCCCAAACTTGCTAACCATGACTCCTGTATTATCATCCAAGTAGTCACACCCACACATAGGTATATAGGAACTGAAGGATTTAAAGAGATTACACAGACCTGGAGTGTTGTATGCAGAGGAGGAGATTAAACTGATAGGTATGGTTTTAGAGACTCAACAATGTTTGGAAATAATAGGGGTTGCCATGGCGATAGCAGGTTTCAACAATTTGGAGGATATAGGTCTGAAGGAGCTTTGTCTGTTAGCGATGGTACAGTAAAGGGAATTGTAGTGGCTTCCCTTTCATAGCAATCCATAAGCACTTACAATAGCCTGTTTGACATGTGCATTATCTCTCGACCATTCATCAGACAGCGCTGCAAATACTTCACTGCCTCCGCCTACCAGCTTAGACTGAACTAGCATTACCCAGAAGACCTCAGGCCACTCTGTCTCTCTCTGTGCAATTTTTCAAATGAAATACAGAGTTCCTTGACAGGAAAGTCACAGGGAGTCAGGATAGCGAAGGCAACGCTTGGTATGCATTCCTTTACTGGTCAGAGTATTGAATACAGGAATTGGGGGGTGATGGTGCAGCTGTACAGGACAGTGGTCAGGCCACTTTTGGAAGACTGCATGCAACTCTGTTCTACTTCCTATCGGAAGGATGTTGTGAAAATTGAAAGGGTTCAGAAAAGATTTACAAGGATGTTGCCAGGGTTGAGCTATAGGGAGAGTTGAACAGGCGATGGTTGTTTTCCCTGGAGAGTCGGAGGCTGAGGGGTGACCTTATTGGGGTTTATAAAATCAAGAGGGACATGGATAAGGTAAATAGACAGTGTTTCCCCTGGGGTGTGCGAGTCCAGAATTGTAGGGCAAGGTTTAGGTTGAGAGGAGAAAGATATAAAAGAGAACTAAGGGGCAACATTTTCACGCAGAGGATAGGACATGTATGGAATGAGCTGCCAGAGGAAGTGGTGGAGGCTAGTACAACTGCAACAGTTAAAAGGCATCTGGATAGATGTATGAATAGGAAGGGTTTAGAGGGAGATGGGCCGGGTGCTGGCAGGTGGGACTATATTGGGTTGAGATATCTGATCTGCAGGATGGGACCGTGAATGTATTGTGGAACCTGGAGGATGTTATAATTTGAACTACAGGTAATTTTTGATTGGATCTTTCAGCCAATCTTACAGATGGTACAATTGCAACATTTAAGAAGCATTTGGATGGATATATGAATAGAAAGGGTTTGGAGGGACATCGGCCAGGTACTGGCAGGTGGGACTAGATTGGGTTGGAATATCCTGTCGGCATGGCCGGGTTTGACTGAAGGGTCTGTTTCCACGCTGTACATCTCTATGACTGTAAGATCGGCTGAATGGTCCAATCAAAAATTACCTGCGGTTCAAATCATAATATCCTCCAGGTTCCACAAGCCATCCTCGGTCACATCCTGCAGGTTCTATGAATTGCGCAACCTCCTGCAGGTCCCAAGTCCCTTCCTACATTTGTACCATCCTCCAGGTTCTGCAGCCCTTCATACCTCGATACATGTCCCAGACTCTCCAACTCCTCCTTCCTCTGCAATGTTCCCTAGAAGGGCACTGGAGAATGGTGGGGGTTACAGAGATATGGAGGGACATCAGGATGGCAGGAGTTTGCAGACATTAGGAATATAGGGACTTGAGGAGGTTTCACAGTTTATGAGTGTTGTAGGGTCTGGAGGAACTTACAAAGGTAGGCATAGTTTGAGATTGGAGGATTCTGCAGAAAACCTTTATGTGGTTAAAGGCAGAATTCTTAGCAGCGTGCAGAAACAAAGGGATCCTGTGTCCCTCAGGTTACCACCCAAGTTGACAGGGTGTTAAGAAGGCATATGGTGTATTGGCTTTCATTAGCAGGGGAATTGAGTTTAAGAGATGCGAGGTTTTGCTGCAGCTCTGCAGAACCTCAGTTAGACCACACTTGGAATATTGTGAACAGTTCTGTTTGCTTCATTATAGGAAGGATGTGGAAGCTTTAAAGACAGTGCAGAGGAGATTGAGCAGGATGCTGCCTGGACTGGAGAGCATGCCCATAGAAGGTAGGTTGTGGAAGCTAGGGCATTTCTGATCAGAGCGAAGGAGGAAGAATGGTGACATGATAGAGGTGTACAAGGGAATGAGAGGCATAGATGGAGTGGATAACCAGAGACTATTTCCCATGGTGAAATGGCGATCACAAGGAGACATAAGTTTAAGGTAATTGGCGGAAGGTTTAGCTTAGATATCAGAGGGATATGGGCCAGGTGCTGGCAGGTAGGACTAGATGGGGTTGGGATATCCTGTCGGCATGGACGGGACTGGTATGTTATTGACACAGTGTGGTGGGTGTGTGGAATGGACTGCCAGCCGTGGTAGATTCAGACACATTACACACATCTAAGCAACTCTTGGATAGGCACATCAATGACAGTAAAATGTAAGATATGCAGGTTAGTTTCGTCTTCAGAGGAGGATAAAAGGTCAGCACAATATTGAGGGCTGAAGGGCTTGTACTGGAATGTGCTATTCCATGTTCTAAATAGCAAGGGTTATGGTGGCAGCAAGAGGTTCCGGGAAGTGGGAGAGGATGTGATCTAAATGAAGTGACACAAATAGGAGGCGTTGCTAAGGTTGTATGAGGTAACAGAGACAGCAATGGTCTGATCTGGAGCAGATGTCCCAGACTGGGAGGGGTGTGGGGGCTGGAGGTGGTTTCACAGAGAGGGAGGGGCACAGAGCCACAGGAGGTTACAGAAATGTGGAGAGCTGGCGGGCCTACAGGAGTTCATGGAGATGGGGAGGTTGGGAGGAATGGAGCAGTTTACAGGGATAAGGATAGTGGTATTTTACACAGACAGGAATGTTTCAGGTGAATGGAGCTGAGTACAGAGATAAAGTGGGTTGTACAGATTAGAAAAACAAATAGACATATGGAGGGTAGTCGTGACTGAAGATGTTTATAGATACAGGAAGGCTGAGGTTCTGCAGGTTATTTAGATAAAGAGGGTGTGGAATCAGACAGATTCTCCAAGTGACAAAGACAGCAATTTTGGTTGGAGACAGTTTCACAGATTAGGGAGCATTAGTAACCTCCTCCAGTTTGGTCAGAGTGGGAAGAGTTGTAGGGGAGGGAGACGTTTACACATGTAAGAGCTGAAGAAAATTATGGAAATGAGTAGATAGATGGAGACACTAGAGCATGTTACATTGACAGGGTGGGTGCTGGCAATGAAAAGATATCACACAGATAGTGGGTCTTGTAGGAACTGGATTGAAAGAGTCACAGGCATTGGAATGACTTCTGCAGATTGGCAGTGTTACAGGGACTGAGAGGATTGTAGGGTCTCCACAGATTGATTGTGTCTTTAAGAATAGAAGAGTTTATGTAGATACTGAAAGCTTAAACCCAATGCATGCAGTCTTCATTTCAACACCAGAGCCTTATTATCCCTCACCAGCCAAGGATCCCTAACCCTGCCAGTTTTTGCCTTTATCCCAATGGGGCAGACTGGTCCGGGATTCTTGAGATCACACTCTAACAACCCTCCCATTTACCAGTTGTTCCCTTTCCTTCAAACAGACTCACCCAATCGACTGGAACCATAATGTGGAGGTGCCGGTGTTGGACAGGGGATGTACAAAGTTAAAAATCACCCGACACTCGGTTCCAGTCCAACCGGTTTATTTGAAAGCACTAGCTTTCAGAGCACTGCTCCTTCATCAGGTGGTTGTGGAGCACAATCCTAAGGCACAGAATTTATAGCAACAGGATGGCAGGGTCATGGAATATAATATCAAACAAATTTAGTTGAAGCCTTTCATCTGTTACAGTGATCACCAGCGCTTCCAAAGCGAGTTGGATTATAACTGGGCATTGTGCAATTTTAAATTCACAGCATTGACGCTGGCCAGATCCTGCAGAATGGCCCCAAACCTGGCCCTGTTCCAGTTTGCCTCTTCAATCTGGGGACCTGCTGATCTTTCTTCATGACTATGTTAAAACAAAGACAGTTGTGGGCACTGGACCCAAAGTGCTCTCCGAATGACACTTCAGTCACTAACCCAGCCTCGATTTCTGAGTTGGGGGGTGGGGTCCAGTGTTGCACCTGCCTGAGGAGAGTAGGGCCCTCTGCATATTGATTTAGGAACCTTTCTTGGACATATTTGAAAAATTGCAATCTGTCCGAGTCTTTTATACTCCAGGTGGCCCAGTCAGTACAGGGAATATAAAAATCTCCAGCCTGTACTCCTCTATTATTCCTATAGTTATCTGCAATCCCTCTACACAGCTGCTCCTCTGGTATCTGTTGGGTCTACTCAGTCTACAATACAGTCCCAACAAAGTGACCACCTCTCTTCTTTTTTCTAACTTCTAACCATGTGGAATTTTAAATGAATATATGTTTTAAAAATTAGAATTAACAATCCATAAATAAGTATTGATAAAAATCCAAACACTTGACCTTCAGAGAAAGACGACAGTTCACTTTCACGTGGTCTGCACGACATACCCACAGCAAAGTGGTTGCCTCTCAATGACCCTGTGAAATGGGCGAGCCAGCTGCTTAGCTCAAGGGCAGCAAGGGACGGGCAATAAAGGCCGGTCAGCCAGAGACACCCACATCCCAGACCGGATTTTTAAAAAATCCATTCAGATTGGTCCCAGCACAGTTCCAGTGGAACAATGTCCTGGCCAATCACGTTGATAGGATTATGGACAGGGCTTTAAACTGACAAAGAGGATGCTGGGACAGGCTTCAGGTGAAAGAAGCTTTCCAAATCCAAATAGAAAAGGTGAAGCATCAGAAAATGTGACCGAAGACAACAGAAAGGAACAGGATGGGCCAAAGTTTAACTAAAACTGTAGATCAGCAAAACCATTTGTGACAGGAAATTGTGGGAAAGAGTAAATTATGTTTTTTATTAATGGACAAAGTCTCTGCAACAAGGTAGATGGATTTGTGGCACAGAGATAAAAGAGATTTTGACACCAGAGAGATGTGGTTACAGGGCGAACAAAAAATGGACATAAATATTCAATGTTTCGCAACATTGTGCAAACTCAGGCAAAATGGACAACACTAACAATAATGGGTAAGACGGGCATTACAGAGAAAGCATTTGGTCTCAGATCATGAAGTAGAGTCAGTCTGAATGTAACCTCTGGCTACTCCTTGCCAAGGACACAAGCAGCAGAACAGTTTTAGACCACTGAACAGCATTCCCTTGCTCATCACTGCATTACACAGGAACTCATTGGAATTTTTAATAAAGGAATGGTGAACATTTATTGAAATTTCAATATTCGCAAAGTCTGGGACAGTCACACTGACAACAGTGATATTGGAAGAGGAGTTCAGAGAATTTTTTTCAGTATTTCTTAGAATAACACATTGTGCAACCGGCAAGGGACGTAACTGTCTCAGAGCGACTGTTGTGTGAGAAAACTTAGTGAATGAGTTATGTCATTCTGGAGAGATCCTCAGGAAAATTGTGATAAAGTGCAGTTTAAAGAAAAATAAAGTTTTCAAGTAAATCACAGAAAGGACAAGCTACAAATAGAAACAAAAATAGCCAATTACATGGGTTTGAGAGGAAAAATGACCAAGGTAAATAGGCTACACAGACTGAAATGTGGGTGTCTGGAAATGAACTGTGGAAAACATTTGAATGAACAGTGTAAAACACTCAACAAAAGGACATTCCATTGAAACAGACAAAAACTCAGCAAGAAATCCCCACCGGTCCCTCACTCAGGACAAAATGGATCATATTAGATTAGGAAGCTGAGAAGATCACCACAAAATACTTAAAATCCTCAAGTGAGAGTTTTAGAGTAAGTTTTAAAGGGATTGCAATGGGTCTGCTAGCAGGAGGAGGGCAATGGGAAGAGGAAACATTGTCAAGGTTTATTGATACGTTAGGAACAGGGAGAGATGAAGATGCTGGAGGTAGTGAGAGAGTTACAGAGAGTGGTCAGGGCCTGAACGGTGTTACAAAGCCAGTACGAATTACTGCAGCTGGAGGGGTTTGCAGAGGTAGGGAGGGACATATTTATTTTTATTTATTCATTCATGGGATGTGGGTGTTACTGCCTGGACCAGCATTCTTTGACCCCATGCTAATTACCCAGAGATTGTTGGTGGATATATATACTTTGCTGGACTCAGGTGAAGTGTTGAATGACTGGCGGATCGCTAATGTGGTTCCTTTGTTCAAAACGGACAGCAGGGATAGGCCAGGTAATTACAGAGCAGATAGTCTGACAGCAGGGGGAGGGAAATTATTGGAATGAATTATGAGGATGAATCCACACTTGCAAAGATAAGGATCAACTTGGTTTAGTCATCACAGATTTGGCAGGGGAAGGTACTGTCTGAGGAATTCAGTTCAGGTTTTTGAAATGGTGCTGAAGTATATTGATGAAGGCAGTGCAGATGATGTGGTTTACACGGACTTGAATAAGTCCTTTGATAAGATGCAAAATGGAAGGTTGGTCCAAAAGGACTGGGTTCCAAGGCAGGTTGGCAACTTGGATGCAAAACTGGTGGGTAGAATACTTTCACCAACGGGTGTACACAGGGATCTGTGCAGGAAACATTGACCATTAATGACTCGGATGTGAAAGCAGAAGGTATCATTAGTAGGTTTGCAGATGATATGAAAGGTGAGGGTGTTATCCACAGTGAGGGGGATGGTCTCCGTCTGCTGTTCGATGTCGATCAGATGAAAATCTAAGCAGAGTTCAGTTCTGATTGAAGTGAGATAATAGTCTGTGGGAGGTACGATAAGCGAAGGACAGACATAATGAATGGTAGGACTTTGCGGAGTACTGAGGAATACAGGGACCTTGGTGGACAAGTTCATAGATCCCTGAAGGTGTCAGCACAGGTTTACAGGGTGGGAAAGGCACCTCAACTGGGAGCGGGAGAGGGACCCACATCCTGCTGGGGTGAATTGCTAGAGATGCTTGAGAGGACATAACCTAGTCTGGCAGGGTGTTGGACCTTAAATAAACGTAAGGCCAGAAAGAAGATTGAGACTGGTACACGTGTTAAAGACAGCAATTTCAGCAGATAAGCCAGGCAAGAACATAGCAGGCAATAGGGGAAAACTGATGATTAAACTGCATTTATTTCAATACAAGGGGCCTGACAGCTAAGGAAGATGAACTCAAGGCATGGATTGGAACATGGGACTGGGATATTATAGTTATTACAGAAACACAGCTGAGGGAGGGGCAGGACTGGCAGTTCATTGTTTCAAGGTAGAGATGCTACAGGAAGTGGAGGCAGGAGAGGACGTGTGGTGGTGAATGAATCATCCCAGCAGTACTTCGAGAGGATATTCCTGTGGGATCGCCCAGTGAAGCTAAGTTAGAACTGAGAAATAAGAATGGGTCATCACGTTGATACGATCTGACTGCTGACCCCGAATAATCCGTGGCAGACTGATGAACAAATGTATCGGGACATCTTAAATATCAACCATAATAATGGGGCTGTTATGGTAGGGTTTTTGAACTATCCAAACCAAGACTGGGACTGCCAGTGTTCAGTGTTTGCAAGGGAGGCATTTGGTAATTGTGTTCCAGGATCTCCCAATTAATATGTAAATTGCCTGAAAAGAGAAAGGGGCAAAACCTGACCTCCCCTTGGGAATCAAGGTAGGGAAGGGGACTGAGATGTGAGTGGGAAAGCATTTTGCCAAAGTGACCACAGTTCTAGTAGTTTGAAAACAGCTTTGGAAAAGGACAGGCCTGGTCCACAAGTGCAAGTTATAAAATGGAGCCTGACCAATCTTGATCGTATTAGCCAGGAACTTTCAAAATGTGATTGGGGAAGGGAATTATTTACAGGGAAAGGGAAGTTTGGCAAGTGAGAATATCTTTAAAGTGAGATAAACTGATCGACTAGCGTCAGCATGTTCCTGTGTGTGTGCAGCTCAATGCTGACAGCATTCGGAAACACTGGCTGTCTATTGAGGGTCTGGTCAAGGAAAAGGGGACACATGTCAGGTATAGCCAGCTGGATCAAGGGAATCCCTGAGGATATACAGGGGCTGTAGGAATACACTTTGATTAGAAAACAGGAATGGAGAAAGGCTCAATGAAATAGCCTCAGCAGAGAAGGAAAGGGGAATCCAAAAGTGATTGTATCAGTATATTAGGAGTGCATAAGGAACTCAGGACAAAATAGTATCCATTAAAGATCAATGAGGCCATCGATGTGTGGGACTGCAGGATATTTGCTAAGATCCTAAACAATTTTTTCACTCCAGAACTTACTGAGGACAAAGACTGGGGAACTCAGGGAACAAGAGTAATACATGAGACCACATTCGGAGTCCTCTGCAATTCCAGTCTCCCTGCTATAGGAAAGATGTTGTGAAACTTGAAAGGGCTCAGAAAAGCTTTACAAGATATTGCCCGGGTTGTTGCTGAATAAGCTGGGGTTACTGTCACTGGAGAATCGGAGACTGAGGGATGACCTTACAGAGGCTTATATGAACATGAGCGGTATGAGCGGCATTGAGATTGCACAGACATTTGCGAGGCCTGTTCTGCAATACTCTGTGCAGTTCTGGTTGCCCAGTTATAGGGAGGATATTATTAAGCTGCAGGGGATTCAGAAGAGATTTACCAGGATATTGCTGGGTATGGAAGGCTTGGGTTCTGAAAAATGGCTGGATAGGCTGAGTCTTTTTTCACTGGAGCCTGGAGGTTGAGACATGATACTATAAAGGTTTATGAAAAAAATGAGGTATATAGATCCATTTAATGGTAGCTGCCTTTTCCGCAGGATGGGAGAGTCTCAAGAGGAGGGGCCACATTTTTAAGGTTAGAGGAGAGAGATGTTCAAAAAAAAGATATGGGGCAATTTGCTACACCGAGGGTGGTTTGAGTGTGGAATGAACTTCCTGAGAAAGGGGTTGATGTGGGTACAATTACAACACTTTAAAGATATTTGGATAAACAGGTGAATAAGGAAGGGTTGGAGTGCTATGGGCCAGCAACAGGCAGCTGGGAAGAGTTGAGTTTTAGATGATGGTGGGTATCAGCTGAAGGGTCAGTTTCCATGCTGTATGGCTCTATGACAAGAATATGGTTTTATTCCATTATTGAAGAAAGGATCAGGGCTGGGTCCACTAATGTGCATCATCTACATAAATGATTTGGTTGAAAATATAGAAGTGATTGTGCGTAAGTTTGTTGATGATCAAATTAATGGTGTAGTGGGCAGTAAATACGGTTATCAAAGGGGATCTTGACCAACTGGGTCAGTGGACCAGGCAATGAAAGAAGAAGTTTAATTCAGGTGTTGGATTTTGTTAAGACAAACCATAGAGGACTAATACAGTTAATGGAAGGGCTCTGGCCAGGGTTGTCGAATAGAGAGAAAGAGAGAGAGAGAGAGAGAGAGAGAGAGAGCGAGCGAGAGAGACCAGGGGGTGCAAGTTTCATTGTTCTTCAGAAGTGGCATACCGGATGGACAGGGTGGGAAAAGCGACATTTGGCAAATTTGCCGTCATTGACAGATGAATCCTCGGGGTGGCCCTAAGAATGGTGAATAGCCAAGGGTAGGTGAGTCCAAAACTCGAGGATATAAACGGGACGTGAGAGAGCAAGGATTTGAAGGGGGAGCTGACGGGGAACATTATCCACAGAGGATGGTGCATAGATGGAACAGACTGCCTCAGGCACATGGGAGAAACAAGAACAATTACAGCATGGAACAGATATTTGGGAGGTACATTGAGAGGAGAAGGTTTGAAGAGATAAGGGCCAAAAGCAGGCAAATGAGACTCATTCAGTTGAGGTAACATGGGCAGCATTGAGGAGTAGGACCACAGGTTCTGTTTCCGTGCTGTATCACTCTGTATCCAGGTAAAGAGGATTAGTGTACCAAAATAAGGCATGTTGTAGACACTGAAGCAAGTTACAGAGATAGGGATGGTAGTCTGGAATGCAGTACATCTCAAATATGTGGAGGGACTATCGGGAAGGGAGGAGGTTACAGGGACAACTACTGTTATAGGAGTTAAAAATGACTGAAGACACTGGTGCACAAGCCATGCACATATACAGTGTTGCAGAGTAGTGAGTCTTAATACAGTGTTGGAGGGAGAACACAGAACAGAAAGATCCCAGGCAGCATTCACACCCTCTCGTGGGAGGCCTGCTTTCCCCTCTGTTGTCCTGATGCTCACTAAGACAGCACAGGCCTGGACTGATAACTCTGAACTCCCGATGCTGTCTCAGTGCAACTTAAGTTAAAGTAGATGTGATGATTGAGCATGGGGTGTGTCTATACTGTGCTCCCCATCAAGCACTGTATCTATATCATGTATTGTTAGCCGATGTTTGCAGCCCTCCCATTGCTCCCTGCTCTGTGCACTGTGAGTGATCTTACCTCACTGCAGGATTTATTGAAGGCTCCAGATCTCCCTGCCCTTTGTCTCTCTGGCTGACCAACCACCTTTAATAAGGTGATGGATGAGACACACAGCAGTTGGGAAGTCTATTGAGTCAGGAACTTCCTGAGTACCTACAGGAGACAGAGAAATAGACAGAATGGAAAATTAGACTGATGCGGTGAGGGTTACACAAGGAGAATGGAAATGAACCCCACAGATATCTGGAAAATCCCAAGCTCCATCCCTGGCCTGTGCTGTTGCGTCTCTCTGGAGTGGAGAATTCTGTTGGCCCAGGATCTGGAGTAGCTGCAAGAGTGAGAGACACTGACAGAGGCAGCAATTAGACCCACACAGGGAGGGATACCACATGGACAGAGACTGAGTGATATCACCGGAGTGCTGGAAGACTTCAGGATCACACAATCATGTTGGAAGAATGGGTTTAGCTTCATGTATCAGTGCTCAGGGATGAACAACCAGTGAGCAGGTGAAGTGATGACCCAGTAACATTATTGTTAGGGCATTTGTCCAAAACCTCAGTTAGTGCTCAGGGGAGGCAGGTTTGAATCCAATCATAAGATATGGTGGAATTTAAAATCAATAATTTTAAAAATAGCAATTAACAATCCATAAACAAATATGAAACCATTGCTGATGTACAAAAATCATAATCCCTTAGATTAGACTTTGTACAGTGATACTCTGATATTGATGAGGGCAGTCCAGATGATGTGGGTTACATGGAGTTCATTAAGGTCTTTGACAAGGTCCCACACGGAAGGCTGGTCCAAAAGGGAAGATCCCATGGGATCCAAGGTCAGTTGGTAAAGTGGCTCCACAATTGGTGGAGGGTTGGTTTTGTGATTGAAAGCCTTTGCCCAGCGGGTGTACCACAGGGATCTGTGCAGGAGCCATTGCTGGACATTATGGACATTAATCACTCGGATGGGAAAGCAGAAGGTAACATTAGTAGGTTTGTAGATAACATGAAAGGTGAGGGTGTTGTCCATGGTGAGGGGGATGGACTCAGGCTGCAGTCTAATGTCCATCAGATGATAAACTGAGCAGAGTAATGGCAGACAGAGTTTACTTCTGATCACTGTGAGGGAATGCACTGTGGGAAGTCTAATAAATGAATGATATCCATCATGAATGGTCGGTCCTCCTGGAGTACTGAGGGACACAGGGACCTTGGTGGGCAAGTCCCTGGATGTCTGAAGGTGTCAGCACAGGTAGACAGGGCTGGGAAGGCACCTGAACTGGGAGCAGGAGGGGGACCCATATCCTGGTGGGGAACGTTGCTGGAGCTGCTCGAGAGGATTTAAACTTGTCTGGCAGGGCTGTGTGACTCCAAACAGTCGTAAGGCCAGAAGGAAATTTGAGGCTGGTACAGATGTTGTAGAGAGCAATATAAATAGACAAGGCAGGCACGAACATAGCAGACAATGAGGGAAAACGGGTGGATTAAACTGCAGTTATTTCAATGCAAAGGGCCAGACAGATAAGGCAGATAAACCCAGAGCATGGATGGGAACATGGGATTGGGATACCATAGGTATTACAGAAACACAGCTGAGGGAGCGACAGGCCCAGCAGCTCGATGTTCCGGAGACAGATGCTGCAGGAAGGATAGAACAGGAGGCAAAACAGGCGGAGAGCTGGTGGTTTTGACTGGGGGAAACATCCCAGCAGGACCTAGAGGGAGTATTCATGCAGGATCGCCCAGTTAAACGATATTAGTGGAACTGAGAAATAAAAATTGGCCATTAGTTTTCTATGGTCGGACTACAGCGATAGGCAATGGGAGATGAAGGAGCAAATATGTCAGGAGATTTCAGATATCTCTTAGAATATTAGGGTTGTAATGATAGGGGATCCTAACTGTTCCAAACCTGGACTGGGATTCCTACTAAGTTAAGCATTTGGATGAAAGGAATTTGTTAAGTGTGTTCCTGAAACTCCCAGTCATTATGTAAGTGGCCCAACTGGAGAATGGGGCTAAAGCTGACCTCCCCTTGGGAAACAAGGTCGGGAACGGGACTGAGGTGTTAGTGGGGGAGCCCTTTGGAAAGTCACCACAATTGTATTCGTTTGAAAATAGTGATGGAAAAGGAAAGGCCTGGCCCACAAGTTCAAGTTATTCAATGGAGCAAGATAGTATTGGACAGGAATTTTTAAAGTAGATCTGGGGAGGCGATTTGCAGGTATGTGGATGGGTGTATGACTAGCAAAGATTTAGAGGGATATTGGCAAAACTTGTGGCAAATGTGACTAGAAACGTCATGCAGGAGTTGGTCTGAAGGGCCTGTTTCCATGCTGTATATCTCTATGACTCAATGTCTTGAAATGAGTCCACATTATCGAAGAGGAGGTGCTGGAGGGTTTAAAACACAAAGGTAGATAAATCCCCAGGACTTGATCAAATGTAGCTCAGGACATTGTGGGAAGCTGGTGAAGACATTGTAGGGCCCCTAGCAGAGATATTTGTACCATAGAGAGATGCATGTGATAGGCTCATAGACTGGAGGGTGGCATTGTGGACAGTGAAGGTGGTTTTCTGAGATTACAAAGGGATCCTGATGAAATGTGTGAATGGCTGAAAAACTGTAGATGGAGTTCAATCTGAATAAATGTGAGGGAATGCATTTGGTACAACAAACACGGGCAGGGCTTATACAATTAATAGTAGGACCTTCGGTAGTGTGTTGTAGAACAGAGGGACCCCGGGGTTGAGGTACATAATTCTTTGAAATTTGCAACATGGAGAGACAGGATAGTTTAAAAAAAGGTGCTTGCCTCATTTGCCTTCACTGCTCAGTCCTTTGGATATAGGAGTTGGAAGCCATATTGAGATTATACAGGCCATTGGTGAGTCCTCTTCTGGAATACTGTGTCCAGTTCTGGTCGACCAGTTATAGGAAGGATATTATTAAGCAGGAAAGGGTTGGGAGGAGATTTACTGGGATGTGGCTGGGTATGAAAGGCTTCAGTATAAAGAAAGGCTGAACAGGTTGGTATTTTTCACTGAAACCTGAATGTTGACAGATGACCTCATAGATGTTTATAAAATCATGAGGAGGATAGATCGAGTTAATGGGATTTGTCTTTCCCATGGACAGGGGAGTTTCAAGGCAAGGCATTACATTTCTCAGTTTAGAGGAGAGACATATAAAAAAAAGACATGAGGAGCACATTGTTACACAGAGGATGGGTTGTGTGTGGAATGAACTTCCCAAGGAAGGGGTGAATGTGGGGACGTTTACAATGTTTAAAAGACATTTGGATTAAGGCAGGAATAAGAAAGGTATGAAGGAATATGATCCAGGAACAGGTAGGTGGGATGAGATCAGTTTTAGAGTATGGTTAGTGTTAACCGAACAGTGTGGTATGACTCTCTGACTATGATTATAATGTTGTGTCATTAATTAAGAAAGGCTGCAAGAGAAAGCCAGGGAGCTACAGGCTGATGAGCGAGACATCAGGGTGGGTCAGTTGTTGGAGGTCGTTCTGAGAGGTAGGCCTTATTACGGACAGCCAGCATGGCTTTGTGCGTGGAATAACATGTCTCACAAACTTGACCGGAGTTTGCTCAAGATGTGACCAAAAAGATAGACGAAGGCAGAGCAACAGACGTTGTTTCTGGCTTCAGCAAACCCCTGTTCAGGGTGAAGCATGATCCATTGGTTAGTAACGGTAGACAACAAAGGATCAGGGAGAGCTTGCCAACTGGATACAAAATGGGATGACAATGGGAGACAGAGGATGGTGGGAGAGGGTTGTTGTTTAAACTGGGGCCTCTGACCAGCAGTGTGCTGTAAGGATTGGTGATGGGACCACTGTTGTGCACCATTTACATAAACAATCTGAGTGAAAAGAGAGCAGTTCCTGTTAGTATGTTTGTGGATACCAAGATTAGTGGAAGAGTGGGCAGGGGATATAGTTATCGAAGGGGATGTTAATCAACTGGGCCAGTGGGCCAAGGAATGAAAGATGGAATTTAATTCAGGTATTGGATTTATTCAGACAAACCAGGGAGGACTAACACAGTTAATGGTTGGGCCCTGGAGAGTGTTGTAGAAAAGGGAGAGACCAAGGGGTGCAGTTACATTGTTCCTTGGACTGGCATCACAGGGGGACAGGGTGTTGAAAGCGGCAATTGGCACACTTGTCTTCATTGGTCAGTGCATTGAGTACATGAGTTGGAGATATTGGTAACACTGTCATCAATATTTCCCCCAGGCAGAGGAGGCCACGGGGTGCCATTATAAAGGTTTATGAAACAATGTAGGGCCTAAGTACGGTGAATAGTCCAGGGTAGGTGAGTCCAAAGCTAGAGGCATAAACGTGAGGTGAGAGAGCAAGGATTTAAAGAGGGAGCTGAGGAGCAACATTATCCACAGAAGATGGTGCTTAGACGGAACGGACTGCCAGAGGAAATGGTAAAAACAAGTACAATTACAACATGGAAAAGATACTTGGGCAGGTACATGGAGAGGAGAAGGTTTGAAGGGATATGAGCCAAACACAGGCAAATGTGACTCATTTCATTTAGGAAACCTTGGCCGAAGAATCATGCCGCTCAGAAACAGACCCTACGTCTGCAGTTATTGGAGGAGGAGAAGACTATTGAGACAAGGCATGTTGTAGAGATTGAAGCAAGTTACAGTGATATGGATGGTCATCTGGACTGGAGGTTTCAAATATGTGAAATAATTGGTGAGAGGGGAGATGACAGAGATAGGAACTGTTATAGGAGTTAGAATGATTGAAGACACTGGTCCTCAATACAAGCCATAGATAGTGTTGGAGAGGGAATAGGGAACAGAAAGATCCCAGATTGCATTACCACCCTCTCATGGGAGGCCTGCTTTCCCCTCAGTTGTTCTGATGCTCCCCAAGAAAGCACAGGCCTGGACTGATAACTGGGAACTCCCGATGCTGTCTCATTACAACAAAACTTGCAGCAGATATGGTGATTGAGCCTGGGTTGTGTCTGTACTGTGCTCCCCCTCCAGCACTTTCTCTCTGTCCTGTTTTGTTAGCTGATGTTTGGATCCCTCTTACTACTTTCTGCTCTGTGCACTGGAATGATCTTACCTGGCAGCAGGGTTGATTGAAGACTCCGACCTCCCTGACTGTGTCTCTCTGGCTGACCAACCATCGTCCCAGCCAGCAGTTGGCAAGTCTATTGAGTCAGGAACTCCATGCGTACCTGTAGAAGACACAGAAATAGGCAAAATGGGAAATTAGACTAATGCTTTGAGGGTGACACATATAGAATGGCACTGAGCCCACAGAGATCTGGAAAATCCCAGTCTCCATTCCTGACCTGTGCTGCCTCATCTCTCTGGAGCGGAGAATTCTGTTGGCTCATGATCTGGAGTAGCTTCAAAAGTGAGAGACGCTGACAGAAGCAGCAATTAGACGCACACAGTGAGGGATACCAGACGGTGAGGTACTGAGTCACTACACCAGAGCGCCGGGTCAAACAATTGTGCAGGAAGAAAGGGTTTTAATTCATGTTGCACTGGGATATACAAACTGTGAGCAGGTGAAGTGATGGCCTTGGGGCATTATTGTGTGACGATTTATCCAGAAACTCAGCAAGTGTTCTCTGGACACAAGTCCAAATCCCACCATTGCAAATGATTGAATGTGGATTGAATGTGAAATAAATGCTTCAAAAATGATGTAATTAAAAACATGTAAGTGAGTATTAAACAATTGCTGAGGTTAAGAAAAATCCATCGGTTGCATCCCTGTCTTTAGTGAAGTAATCTAAGGTGGGACTGGGATATCACAGGGATTACAGAACAACAGCTGAGGGAGGGACAGGACAGGCAGCTCAATGCCCCAGGGGACAGATGCTGCAGGAAGGACAGAAGGGGAGCTGAGAGAGGAGGAGAGCTGCTGGTTGTGATTGGGGTGAAACATCACAGCAGGGACTGAGAGAGGAGATTCCTGCGGGACCGCCCAGTGACGCTGTGTTCATGGAATTCATCAATAACAATGGGTCTTCCCTTTCCTCTGATTGTTCTACAGACCCCGATAGCCCCGCCCTCCTGCACCTTGACCTTCACAACATGGCGGCCCAGAGCGCTCCCTCTTCCCTCAAACAAATGGCGGCCGTGACCCTGAGCCGCTTCCCCGATCAGAGACCGCCACCTCCTTCCCCGGGCCTGGAGGGGCTTTTTGGTTTTTTTTAACTTCTATCCGAGATTTGTGAATTCTGTCCGCTCCTTTCTCCCAGCGACGCTCCCACACACCGGCTCTGAGCTCACTCTCTGAAGCCGATCGCAGCTACTTGCCGGAGAATTCAGCTCCGTGTCTCTCCCTCTCCCTGTCCCGATCAGTGTGACACTGCGCATGTGCCACATAGGAACCAAACTGCGCGTGCGTCTGAGGTTTCCGGTGAGTTTATACAGATTATTCATAACTGAAGAGAATCATGGGTGATATATTTGTCATTAACAACAGTTCTGTCGACTTACAGATATAGAGTTGGCTAGTATGAGAGTAGATTGTTCGGTCCAACTCAACCATACTGGCCAAGTATGTAAATTACCAGTCGTTCTGAGTTTGAAAACAAGTTTCTTACTCAATTTGTGCAAATCGATTGAAAATATGTACGTTATCAGATTTACATCACAACTATTTCTTAAAATCTCACATTGATTTATGACAGAGGTTTAACACTCCACTATGTAGTGAAAACGATCAATCCTGCAAAACAGTTTGCATTCTGACCAATCCTGACGCGTTCACTCCCGAGAATGCTTTGGCCCCGCCCCTCACTCACTCTGGTTGGAGGACCGGCCGCTGCTTGGTCCTCCAGTTCCGCCCCTTCCTCCCATTTGCAGAGTTGATTCGGGCGTGACTCAGCAGCTAAGCACCAGAAACATTAAGGGACAAGGGAATTTAGAGTCGATGTCTTGTGATGCGGTGAAAATATCCCGAATCTTGACCGGGAGGCCTGGGTTCAATTCACAGCGAGTGCAGGTGTGTCTAATAACAACTTTAAACAGGTTCATTCGGAAAAACAAGGGAACCGAGTAAAAACAATAGAAAATGCATACAATGTGGTGGGGTTCTCAGTGCTCAGATGATTTTAGTCTTTACCAAGTGTTTCAGGGCCCCAATGGGTCCCAGTACAGACTATTCCACTCCACCTAGTGCGCAGCCAGATACCAGGATTGTGGGGCAAATTGTTGTGGTGGGATCCAGAGGTGCTTTCCCTCTATTTTGGAGGTAAAAATAGGTGAGAAGAAGCAGGGTTTTGTATGGAGTTACCTGCTCCCCTCCTGTTGCAGCAACTTATTATTGCCCTAACTTGACCTCGTACATTTTTGGTAGCGATCAGTGACATTTTGTAAGCCAACATACAAGATCTGTCACTCTGTTTAAGACAGCAGAAATCTCTTGTAGCACAATAGTCATAGAACAATACAGCGCAGAACAGGCCCTTCAGTCCTTGATGTCACGCTGACCTGTGAACTGATTCTCACCCCTACACTATCCCAAAATCACCCATGTCCTTATCTAAGGATTGTTTAAATCTTCCTGATGTGGCTGAGTTGTCTACATTAGCAGGTAGTACATTCCACAACCTTGCCCCTCTCTGAGTAAAGAACCTGCCTCTGACATCTGTCTTAAATCTATCACTCCTCATTTGTAGTTATGCCCCCTCGTGCATACTGACATCATCATCCTAGAAAAAGACTTCCACTGTCTACCCTATCTAAGCCTCTGATCATCTTGTATGTCTCTATCAAATCCCCTCTTAGCCTTCTTGCCAAGGAGAACAGGTTCACGTCTCTCAGCCTTTCCTCGTAAGACCTTCCCTCCAGAGTAGGCAATATCCTGGTTAATCTCCTCTGCACCATTTCCAATTCCTCCTGTCCTTCCCGAAATATGGGCACCAGAACTGCACACAGTATTCCAAGTATGGCTGCACCAGCTTTTTTATCTTTGCAGCATGATATTGCGGCTCTGGAACTCAATTACTCTATGAATGAAACCTAACACACCATATGTCACCTTAACAGTACTATCCACCTGGGTGGCAACTTTCAGGGATCTATGTACATGGACTCCGACATCCCTCTGCACATCCACACTACCAAGAATCTTTCCATTGACCTAGTACTCTGCCTTCCTGTTATTCTTCTCAAAGTGTATCACCTCACATTTAGCTGCATTGAACTACATTTGCCACCTCTCAGCCCAAGTCTGCAGTTTATCCAAGTCCCCCTGCAATCTGTAACACACTTCCACACTGTCCACTACTCCACCGACTTTAGTGTCATCAGCAAATTTACTAATCCATCTACCTATGCTTGCCTCTAAGTCATTTCTAAAAATGAGAAACAGTGGTGGTCCCAAAACAGATTTTTGTAGCACACCACTAGTAACTGGACTCCAGTTGAATATTTTCTATCAACCACCACTCGCTGCCTTCCTTTAGAAAGCCAGTTTCTAATCCAAACTGCTAAATCACCCTCATTTCCATGCCTCTGCATTTTCTCCAACAGCCTACTATGTGGAACCTTATCAAAGGCTTTACTGAAGTCCATGTATACCACGTCAACTTCCCTACCCTCATCTACATGCTTGGTCACCTTCTCAAAAACCTCAATGAGGTTTGCGAGACATGACCTGCCTTAACGAAACCATGTTGATTATCTGAAATCAAATTGTTGTTTGCAAGATGATTATAAATCTTATCTCTTATAATCCTTTCCAAAACCTTTCCTACAACAGAAGTCAGGCTCACTGGTGTATAATTACCTGGGTCATCTCTACTGCCCTTCTTGAACAAAGGCACAACATTTGCAATCCTCCAGTCCTCTGGTACCAAACGTGTAGACAATGATGACTCAAATATGAAAGCCAAATGCTCTGCTATCTCCTCCCTAGCTTCCCAGAGAATCCTTGGATAAATCCCATCCAACCCAGGGGACTTGTCTACTTTCACTCTTTCTAGAATTGATAACACCTGTTTCTAACTAATCACGATCCTTTCTAGTCTAATATCTCATACCACATTCTTCTCCTCTACAATATTCTCCTTTCCCTGAGTGAAAACCAATGCGAAATGTTCGTTAGCACCTCTCCGATCTCCACATGGTACACACTCAACTTCCCATTCTGTCTTTGATTGGACCTGTTCCTACCGTAATCATCATTTTATTCCTCACATACCTATAGAAAACTTTAGGATTCTCCTTTATTCTATTTGCTAAAGACTGCTCGTGTCCTCTCTTTGCTCTTCTTAACTCTCTTTAAATCCTCCCTATCTGATCTGTAACTCTCCATCTCCTCATCTGAACCATCTTGTCTCATCAACACATAAGCCTCCTTCTTCTTCTTAACAAGCTATGCAATTTCTGTAATAAACCACGGATCCCTTACCTTATCACTTCCTCCCTGCCTGACAGGGACATACCTATCAAGGATATGCAATATCTCTTCCTTAAACCAGCTCCACATTTTCATTCTCTGCATCCCCTGCAGTTTGCTACGCTATTCTATGCATCCCAATTCCTGCGTAATTGCATTATAATTGTCCTTGCCCCATTGATAACTCTTGCCCTGTGGCATGTACCTGTCCCTTTCCATTGCTAAACTAAACATATCTGAATTATGGTCATTCTCTCCAAAGTGCTCACCTAAAACTAAATCAAACACCTGGCCTGGTTCATTACCAATCACCAGATCCAATGTGGCCTCCCCCCTTGTTGGCCTTCGACATACTGTATCAGGAAACCCTCCTGTACACACTGGACAAAAATTGATCACCCAACGTATGAGAGTTATAGCATTCCCAGTCAATGTTGGGGAAGCTAAAGTCCCCCATAAGCTCTTCAGCCACGTTCTCAAACAGACTCGCTACCTCTCTGCACAGAAGCTAAAGTCCCCCATAATGCCCACCCTGGTACTTTTGCACTTTCCCAGAATAATTTTGCTAATCCTCTCTTCAACTTCCCTGGAACTCTGTGGAGGCCTATTTAAAAAAACTCTAAGCAGTGTGACCTCTCCTCTCCTGTTTCTAACCTCAGCCCACACTACCTCAGTAATAGAGTCCTCATCAAAAGTACTCTCAGCCACCGTTATAATATCCTTGACTAACATGACTTGCATGGACCCATTGCAGTGCTTCAAACTCCATGAGGCAGCCATACTCTCTATGACAGACAGACTCAGTCTGGAACCTCCTCTGTCAGTATTATTGCCAGAGCCCGTAGCCTTTGCACTACTTAGCCATTTCTTGATGTTATCCAAACTGAATCAAACTGGCTTAAAACTCGCATCTGTGATGTTGGAAACCACTGCAGAAGGATGAGATGGATCATCCCACTTTGCACTTCTGGATACAGATAGCTGCAAATGCTGTTGTCGTATCTGGTGCATGGATGTGTGAGGCCCCTCCATCAGTAAAGGTGGGGATATCTGTGATGCTTCCTCCAGTGAGTTATTTAATTGTCCATCACCGTTCACAACTGGGTGTAGCAGAACTGCAGAGTTCCGATCTGTTCCATTGCATGTAGGATCACTTAGCTCTGTGGCTTGGTGCTGATGCTGTTTGAAATGCAGATGGTCCTGTTTGGTAGCTTCACCAGGTTGGCACTTCATTTTTAGGTACACCTGGTGCTGCTGTTGGCATGCCCTCCTTTCCTGTCCTTTGTGATGGGTGAGAGCAGGATTTACAAACCCATGAGATTACAGATTGTGCTGGAGTACAGTTCTGCTGCTGTTGATGTCCCACAGTGCCTCAGAGATCCAGTTTGAGATTCTACATCTCTTCAAAGTCTGTCCCATTTAGAACGGTGATAGTGTCACTCAACACAATGGAGGTTTTTCTCAACTTTCAGCCAAGACTTTGTCTCCAAGAGGAATGTGTCCTGTCCGATACTGTCATGGACAGATGTATCTGCAGCTGGTCAATTCATAACAATGAGATCAAGTATGTTTTTTCCCTCTTGGTTCCCTCACCACCCATTGCAGACTCAGTTGAACAGCTGTGTCCTTTAGGACCTGACCGGCTCAGTCAGTAATTCTGTTGCAGAGCTAGTCTCGATTGTGAACATTGAAATCCTGTACCCAGAGTACGTTTGACACCATTTTACTTCCCCAGTGCTTCCTCCAAATGGTGTTCAACATGAAAGAGAAGTGATTCATCAGCCAATGGAGGACGGTACCTAGTAATCAACAGGAGCCATGAGACTTCCTGGTGTCCGGAGTCAATGCTGAGTACTCAGAGGGCAAATCCTCCCTGTCTGTGCCACCACCTCTGCCTGGTCTGTCCTGCCGGTGGGACAGGACATATTCAGAGATTTCAGGAGAAAGTGAAGACCGCAGATGCTGGAGATCAGAGTCGAGAGTGTGGTGCTGGAAAAGCACAGCAGGTCAGGCTGATGAAGGGCTTAGGCTCGAAACGTCGATTCTCCTGCTCCTCGGATGCTGCCTGACCTGTTGTGCTTTTCCATCACCACAATCTCAATATCTTGGGATGGTGATGGTGGTGTCTGGTCATTGTCTGTAAGGGTTGATTTCATGAGTATGAGAATGTCAGGCTGTTCCTTGATTGGTCTGTGAGACAGCTCTGCACATTTTGACACCAAACTCCAGATGTTAGTCTGGAGGACGTTGCACCATCCAGAGGGCTGATTCTGTGGCTGTATTTTCTGGTGCCTTGTTAGATACCGAGTGGTCCACCCAGTTTCATTCCTTTGTTGAGACTTTGCAGTGATTAATACAGTGAGTAGCTGGCTGGGCCACTGTCGCGTTGGCAGGATTTTTTTTTGCCATTGACAATGGTTTCATGGAGATCAGGAAATTCCTAATTCCAGTTATTTTTTCTTGAATTCAGATTCCACCATCTGCCAAGTTGGGATTCGAACCAGGACTTCAGTCATTTGTTTTAATATTTTGGATAAAAGTTAAATATATTAGGTTTGTTTAATCACTTTAAATATCACTTACCCAGGTTTTGTTTCTTTGTGAAACACTGTCCATCCTCCTGTCTCCTCCATCCAACAAGAAGAGTTTGGAGCACATGGCGTTTCTCTGTCACTAAGACTGAGATAATCCAATCTGCTGCTTCCCTCCCTCTCACTAGCCCACAGAGCCAAACTGCCTCACATGGTGTTCCTGGTTTTTGTCCTAAACTTACATCTTCTTCCAGTCTCTTGTCAAGCCTTATCAGAACTCATCTTGACCCTTTACCCTAATTTCACTAAACTATAGACTTTCCAACTCTCTTTCCTCCTCCTTCTCATCAGTCCCCCTCACTGATTCACCAATATTGTTCCTTGTTCTGTCTTTTCTGGTTTTATCCTTCTCTCCCAAAATCCTGCTCCATCTCCACTCTCTCCCTTTCCTTTCTGAATTCCTTGCATTTGGTGTCCTTGGCCCCTCCTGTATCTCACGTACACACTGCCAGGAGGTGCCATTGTGCAAAAGCACCATGTTGGGTTTCACATGTACACTGACGATGCCCAGCTCTCCCTCCCCGTCATCCCTCTCCATTACTCCACTGTTACTCAGTTATCAAACTGCTTACCACATTCCCACTACTCGATTCGGTGCAGTTTCCTCCAATGAAACATTGTAATGGTTAAACCCATTGTCTGACAAATTCCTTTCCCTTACTGCTGAGCCTCTCCCTCTCACTGGGAACGATGCAGCAGAACTACACTCTTCACAATATTATTACAGTTATATCTGATGTGAAGCTGACCTTCTGATCAGACATCTACACAATCCCAAACACCAGGAATTCCAATCTCTTAAATGTTGCTTGTCTCCTCCTCACTCCAGATCCATTGCTACTGAAACCCCTTACCCGTGTTCCCTTAAACTTGATGAATCCGAAACAGAACCCTTGATTCTGTGACTGACTCAGAATCTGGTTTCAAACTCCCCCCTCTGTATTTACCCTCAGACACATCAGTATTTATTCTGTCAAACCCCTTAAGAATCTGGTGGTGCAGTCTGATTGTAGGTTGTGGAAATGGCAGGGGATGATGTGTTGTATCTGGGTGGAAGTTAAGGACTTGGTGGGGGGAGGGGGGTGTTCTATCCTTGTTGCAGTTGGAGGTGTGGGTTTCAAAGGCAGAGGTGCAGGAAGTGGAGGAGATATAGTGGATGGTATTGACCACATGGGAGGGGAAATTGCAGTCCTTGAAATACGGGCCATTTGGTATGTTCTGGCCTCACTGGAACACTGCAGTAAGCATGAGACAGACGTTGGCCAGGGAACAGGCTCGTGTGTTAAAGTGGCAGGCAGCTGGAAGCTCGGGTCTGTTTTTGCAGCAAAACGTAGATCATCAGCTGCCATTTCCGCCACCTCCACTGAGATGCTGCCAGACCCAGATTCCTGTCCCCTCCATTAACAGCTATGCACTCTCCCAATTAGATCATAATCCACTCCTTTGTCTTTCCAAATGTTCCTGTCTCTCTCTGGGTTCTGTACCTGCCCATTATTTGCTCTTTAACCCCTATCTCCTGCAGTACAAAGATCTGCAGGTTAGTTGAATTGGCCAAGCTAAATTTCCCATAATGCTCAGGGATGTGTAGGTGAGGTGCATTATTCAGGAGGAATATACAGTAATAGGGTAGGGGAATGGGTCTGGGTGGGATACTCTTCGGAGATACGCTGTGGACTTTTAGGGCCGAATGGCCTGTTTCCACTCTGTCAGGATTCTAATTTTCCCAGCTCCCATCGGTTCTGAGGAAGGGCCACTGGACAGATTCCTGTTCCCAGATGCTGCCAGACCTGCTGAGCTTTCCCAGCACCTCCTGCTTGTTGTTCCTGATTGACACCATCCATCCACCTTCCGGGTTTGATTTTTTTTTATTTTTTTTATTTTTTTTTATTTAACCCCCACACTACCGCCTAACTGCGGTAGTGCTTATTTTATCTCCTTTCTTTTCTTCCAATTTCCCCCACACTACCGCCTCCATGCGGCAGTGCTTTTTTTTCCCCAGGTTTTATTTTTTTTTGTGCAGGTGTGAGACACAGTGAGAGACAAGGTGTACAAATCTTTATTCAATTTCCACCACCAGGAAAAGTAGGAAAACACCCGAGTGGCCTGTGACAAGCAGTGCCCTTCACATCAAAGGGCAATGCTGTGTGATCAAAACAGTGAAGGGGAGGGCAGGGACTAAATCAAAATAGAGTTGGAGGGGGAAATGATGCACTCCACTCCCTGCGGCGCCCACCTCTCCCTGAACAACTCCAGGGTGTTGGTGGACACCGCGTGCTCCTTCTCCAAGGACACCCGGACCCTAACGTAACCGCGGAACCTTCCGGGTTTGATTCAGACAGGGGGAGGAACCCACCACTGACCTCACAATGGGGTGCAGCTGATTGATGGCAGCTTCGGACCAATAGGAAAAGGTGGTGGGACTGGTGGACAAAGTGGAACCAGCTGGTCATCCAAACAATGGGAGTGAATGAGGGGCGTGACCAGTGGGATGACACGTCACCAGTAACTCCGCCTGTGCAGTGTCACGTGACTCGGCTGTTGGTGAATGTGGGTGACACAAACAGGGAAGGGGAGAGTGGCCTCGGAGACGGAGACAATGAGTCACTTTAGGTTGGGAAGTATTAATTACACTCTGTGCAGATCATTAATCTGAATTAGAAACTCTTTCCCGTGTTTGCAGCAGATGGGAAAATGGCTGCGGCCCTCAGGCGGTGACAGGTCCTGGGATATGGCCGCCATCTTTATTGGGGGCAAGGTACAGTGAGGGGCATGGACATGTCCTCTTCCTAGGATCGGGGGGGGGGGGGAGGGGGTGGTGTACGATTTGAAGAGAGGCATTTACACATCAGTCACATACCAAGAGAAAAATATGTCTTGTATTCTTCCTGCACTGGCTCTGAGTTTTGTTTTGAGAATTCATTTCATAGGATATTAAATCAGAATAATTGAGGCTGGGATCTCAAAAGTAAGTTTTTACAGTCAATGGAGTCATCAGGATCTGAATATCATTGACGTCTAAATGTGGAAGGAGAAAGGTTTGTGGAAAATATCTCCAATATTTTTGTTAAGCAGGAAGATGTACAAATTCGTGGTTGGATCACCCTTTGGGTGTGCGCTATGTTGTGGGCCCTGCAGCTGAGGAAGGAGCTATTGGCCTGAGAGGGAGCACAGATTTATCCAAATTACACCTGGTCTCTTTGGGTCTAAATCTGAGAGATCTTACAATCACTCACTTCATGATGTTAACCTGTAAACTTCATATTTTCAATTAACTGCAAACTTCCCATCAAAAGTCCTTTTGGACTCGAATTCCAGTACCTTTTCAGGTGGAATGTTCTAGATTCTGACAACGGTCTGTTCATTCAGAAACTGCTGAGGTCCATGTTGACTCTGGGGTTACAAAGGGCTGCATTGAAAGATGAGATGCTGTCCCTGAGCTCCCATTGAGATACATTGGAACAGTACAGGAGGCTGAGGGCAGTGTAGGTATGAGCAGGCAATGAAAATGACAGGGCTGCACTGTGAGGGCTGCTTGGCTCAATGAGTGTGTTTTGGAGTTGGGTGTAAACAGGGAGAGGGGAGACAGGGAGAAGGTGAAGCTGAAACTCAGTTTTAGTTCAGGGAACAGACAGTTTTTCAATGATTCCTGCGGAGTATTTGTTAACAGTGTTTAATGTATTTTTCCTGAGGGCAGTTGAGAGTTACCCACATTGCTGTGGGTCTGGAGTCACATGTAGGCCAGACCAGGTGAGGATGACCGTTTCCTTCCCTACAGGACATGAGTGAACCAGATGGGTTTTCTAACAATCGGCAATAGTTTCATGGTCATCCTTTGCCTTTTCACTCTAGATTGTATTGGATTCTGATGTCCGCACAGCCATGTTGGGATTCTAACCCTAATCCTCGGAACATTGCACATGTCACTCATCTGGCAGGAATACCATTAAGCCATTGCCTCCCCTTTTTAGCAATGTTTAAAGCAAGTTCCATCATTCTACGTGAACAATGTGCAACGTCCATGTGTCGGCCTCTCCAAAAGGTTAATCAACAGAAATTTGTTTGGGAGTGAAATATTTCACTTTTTTGGGGGGAGGGGTGTTTATTAAACAAAAATGAATCTAAATAAAAATCTGATGCCACGGACATGTAATTTCTGAAGGCGGAGGGGGATTACGGAGACAGGGAGGGTTGTGGGGCCAGAGGGGGACTGTTGTCCAAACATCACTGTGGTGTACATGGACTGCAGCATTTCAGGGAGGCGGTTAACCACCACTTTCTCCAAGACAAGTGAAGGTGGCCAATAAATACTGGTCTGGGCAGCAAAGGCAACTCCCAGTGAATAAAACCAAGCAGTGACCTCTCTGAGCTGACTTGCTGTGAAGTTAAAAACCTCTGGAAATGGAGTGGGCAGAGAAGAGAAACAGTGACATTTCACAGCTGCCCTCAGAGAGACCTCACCCTTGGAAGTACTCAGAGCCGGGATCAGCTCAGTGAGTTTCAGTCTCTTTAAATATCAATCTTAGTCAGTTTTATTTTATTAAATCTACAGTAGTGAGTAAGGTGAGGATTTCTTTTTAATGTCTTTGGGTCTCTTGATTAAATGTTTAAGATATGAAATGTAAGCATTGCTAATCTCGGGCAGTATTTTTTGAGAAGTAAGACTGTGTCTTTGTCATGGTCTGTAGGTTGTGAAGGCGGAGAGATGGCCTGTTGTAGAGTGGCGTGCTGTTCCTGTCGGATGTGGGAGATTAGGGAGAGTCTCAATGATCCTGATGATTATGTCTGCAGGAAGTGTGATTGCAAATCCTATTGGAACGCATGGATTGGTGGAGAAGTGATTAAAGTCAGTGAGGAATTGACAGGAGCCGGGGGGTGTGATATGTGGCCGTCTCAGGATTGCAAGATGCTGCAGATACAGTCAGGTAGATGGGTTACCTCTGGGAAAGCTAGGAGGGGTAGGTAGGTACTGCAGGAGTCTCCACTGGCTATCCCCATCTCAGACAATTACACGGTTTTGAAAAATGTAGGTGGTAATAGACTTTCAGGGGAATGCAGCACTGACAGCCAAGTTACTGGTACTGAGACTGGCTTCTAACATAATGTGAGGTATATCCATTTCCACACGATCGATAGTGATGGGGGACTCTCTAGTCAGGGGCACAGTCTGCCATTTCTGCAGCTGACAGTGAGACATCAGAATGGGGTGGTGCTGCCCTGGTGCCAGTGTCTCACAGAGGGAGCAGAATATTCTCAAAAGGGAGAATAACCAGTGGGAGGACATTGTACATTGGTACCAATGGCATAGGAAGGGGAAAGCATGGGGTCCTGATGAGCAGGGAGATTTGCTAGTGCCACTCGGGAGGCATTAAACCAGTGAGGGAGTCGGGGTAAACCTAAAGAGATAGTGAGAAAAGAGGTGAGTCTGAGGCTGGTACTGTTCACCGGTCAGACTGTCAAGGCAGGCAAGAGCAAGTCACAGAATGAGGTGGGACGGACCAGTTACACTGCATTTATTTCAGTGCAAGAGACCTGACAGGTCAGGCAGGTGGGCTCAGGGTATGGTTTTGAACATGTGACTGGGATATTACAGCAATTACAGAGGCATCACTCAGGGATGGATAGGACTAGCAGATTAATGTTCCAGGGTATAGATGCTATAGTAAGGATAGAAAGGGACCAACAGCGCAGTGGGAGAGGTGTTTTTGATTAGGGATAACATTATAGCTGGGCTTCGGAAGGATATTCCTGGGAGTACATCCAGGCAAGTTATTTGGTTGGTACTGAGAAATAAGAAAGGGATGACCATCTTACTGGAATTGTGTTATAGACCCTCTCCCAATAGTCAGCAGGGAATTGAGATACAATTTTACCAGGAGACCTCGGTTATCTGTAAGAATAATATGGATGCAATGATAAGTGGTTTTAACTTTACCAACATGGCCTCGGAGTGCTGTAGTGTTAAGGGCTTGGATGGAAAGGTATTTGTTCAGTGTGTACGAGAACGTTTCTGATTGAGTTTGTAGGATGTACCGACGAGAAAAGGAACAAAACCTGACCTGTTTTCTTTATTCATTCACAGGATGAGGCTGTCACTGGCTCGGCCAGCATTTATTGCTGCGTTTACCCAGAGGGCAGTTAAGAGTCAACTGCGTTGCTATAGGTCTGGAGTCCCATGCAGACCAGACCAGGTAAGGATGGCATTTTCCTTCCCTAAAGGTCATGAGTGAGCCACATTGGTTTTTCCAACAATTGACAATGGATTCCTGTCATCACTAGATTATTTTTTCCAGATATTTATTGAATTCACGTTCCAAAATCTGCCGTGATGGGATTCAAACCCTTGTCCCCAGAACGTTATCTGGGTCTCTGAATTAACTGTCTGATTTCACCCCATCATCACTGCCTCTTAGGAAACAAGGCAGGGTGAGTGACTGAGGTATTAGTGGGGCAGCTCATCAGCATCAAAGATCCCACAGTATTGTGGCTCAGTGGTTTGTGCTGCTTCCTCAGCACCGGGGACCTGGGTTTGATTCCAGCCTCGGGCAACTGTCTGTGTTGGAGTTGACACATTCTCCCCAGTGTCTGTGAGGATTTCCTTCGGGTGTTCCAGTTTGCTCCCACAGTCCAAAGATGTGTAGTTTAGTTGGATGAACCATGTTAAATTTCCCATATTCAGAAGATGAGGTTTTGGGATGTGCAGGCAAATCTCTGCCAAATGTGAAAAGATCATTTTGGGGTCTTGGACAGAGGTCAGAGGGAGGTGTGGCCGCATGTTTTACATCTCCCGTGGTGGTAAGGGAGGGTCAAGTGTGTGGAGCGTGGGTTGGTGGGAGGGTGTGGACTGAACAAGGAAGGCGCAGCGGGACAGAAATGATCAGGTAGAGTCAATGTGGCTTTGTACATGCACAATTGGGTCTCACTAACTTGAGTGAGTTCTTTGAAGTGACGAAAAAATTGAATAAGGAAGGCGGTGAATGCTGTTGATATGGACATTCAACAATGTTCCACAAAGCAGACTGGTTAGCAGGGTTAGATAACATGGAATGCAGAGAGAGCAAGCCATTACAAAACTATCTTGAAAGTAGGAGACAGAGGATGATGGAGGGTTGCTTTGCGGACCGGAGGTCTGTGAGCAGCAATGTGCTGCAAGGATGGATATTGGGCCCTTAAATAAATGACTTGGATGTGAATATATGAGGTATGGTCAGTAGGTTTACAGAAGACACCAAAATTGGAGGTGTCATGGACAGTGAAGAAGGTTAGCTCAGAATACAACAGGATCTTGATCAGATGGGCCATTGGAGCAAGGAATGGCAGACGGAGTTCAATTTAGATAAATGTGAGCTGTTGTATTTTGAAAAGGCAAATCAGAGCAGGACTTATACACTTAATGGTAAAGTCCTGAGGGGCGTTGCTGAACAAAGGGACCTTGGAGTGCAGGTTCATAGTTCCTTGAAAGTAGAGTCACAGGTAGGCGGGGTAGTGAATGCAGCATTTGGTACGCTCCCCATTATTGGTCAATGCATTGAATGCAGCTGTTGTGACGTCATATTGTGGCTGGACAGGGCACTGATTATAGGTCTTCTGGAATTCTGTTTTCAGTTCCAATCTCCCTGTTCTTGGAATCAGGCATCTGATTTGGTACATGAAGAGGGAGGATTTAGAGGGATAAGGGTGAACCGCTGGCAAATGGGACTCCATTAACGCTCTCCGTTATTGGTCAATGCATTGAATACAGAAACTGGGACACCATATTGTGGCTGGACAGGATGTTGGTTAAGCCACTTCTGGAATTCTGTTTTCAGTTTGAATTTCCCTGTTCTCGGAAGGATGTTGTGAAACTTGAAAAGGTTTGGACAAGATTTACAAAAACGTTGCCAGGATTGGAGGATTTGGGCTACAGGGAGAGGCTGAATAGGCTGGGGCTATTTTCTCAGGTGAGTCAAAGACTGAGAGGTGTCTCCATGGAGACTTATAAAATCACGAGGGGCGTGGATAAGGTGAGCAGCTGGCGTCCTATTTCCTCAGGTTAGGTGGGTCCAAAACTAGAGCACATGGGTTTAAGTTTAGAGGGCAAAGATTTAAAAGGGATCTAAGTGGCAACGTTTTCAAGCTGAGTGTGGTGTGTGTATGGGAGGGGCTACCAGATGAAGTAGTGGAGGCTGATAAAATCCCAACATTTAAAAGGCTTCCAATTGGATACATGAATCGGAAGGGATTTGATGGATACAGGCCAATAGATGGTAAATGGGAATCCATTAGTTTAGGATTCCTCGTTGGCAAGGACGAATTGGACCGAAGGTCTGTTTCTTTGATGTTGATAATTTAAGATGCATTCCTCTCTTTTGTGCAGAGCTAGCTGAAGCACAGATAATTATCCTTGGAGCTGAGAAGGTGAAGCAGTGATTTCGATCTTGTGCAGATTTGGTTGCAAGGTCTTGAATTTACAGAGAGAGAGAGGAATTGTTAACACTGTCACAATTTTTAGTAACTATTTTCAAGTAATTGGCAAATAATACAAGGTGAAAATGTGAACGCTATTTTACTCAGTAAGTTCTGAGCATCTGGAACAGTCTGAACGACACAGATTCAGCAGGTATTCTGAAACAGACTTGGAATTTTACTTTTTAAGGAAAGATTTGGGAGGCTATGGGCTCATGGGAGGGGACTTGGGACAGATTTGCAGCATCTCCAGAGAGAGAGAGTACAGCCCCAATGGGCTGAATAGCCCCCAGCCCCTGTGCTCTGTGATACTGCCCTCTTCACTGTGAATGATGGAGGAGAGTCTGTGTTCCCCTGCAGCCAATGGGAGTGAATCAGGGGTGTGGTCAGCAAGCCGACACCTGTCCATGAGCTGTGCAGGTGCAGTGTCACTGGGTGGGGGTGGGAGAGACAGCAGGGACTGGGACAGAGGCTGTTGGACCTGAATTACAAACTTCCGGTAAATTAAAACCAAAAGAACTGCGGAAGATGTAAAACAGAAACAACAACCCGGAGGGTCTGGAAAATCTCAGCAGGTCTGGCAGCATCTGTGAAGAGAAATCAGAGTTAAAGTTTAAGATCCGGTGTCCTTTCCACAGAACAGATGTTACTGAGGAAAAAAAGTCAGTTTATTTGCAGAAGATAGTGTGGGGAGAGGATATAAGGAGTAAAGGATAGGTGGGGATAGAGTGAGAAGAACGGTTGGATAAAGGAGTGGATAATAATGTGGCTGGGGGAGGGTGACTAGCTGTTAGTGGAGACAGTTAGTGGCTAACCATAGGTAGTGTGTAATGACAGGCTGTGAGAACAAGGTCTGGTGTGTGGGGTAGGGGGCTTCGACATGGGGTTCTTAACCTATGGTTAGCCCCTAACTGTCTCCATTGTAAGCTGTTGCCCACCTATATCACTCCACAATTGGAGCTGCCGAGTACACAAACCTTTGGAATATTCTCCCTAACCCCCTCTGTCCACCTTAAAGATGTATCTAAAAATCGTTCTCTTTAATCAACGTTTCCATCATCCGTGAAGAATTTTAGGAGATTTGTCAATGTGAAAGGCTCCATACAATGCAGGTAGTTGTTGTTATTGTCTGACATCAGGAGAAACAGGGATGAGCCCTCTCTCTCTCATACCTGATGAACAGCAGCAAAAGCAGGAAGCACTGAGCATGCTCCAGCCCACAATGGGCCTCGGATTCTTGATGTTAATGGGGGAACGGGGGCTAGAGGTGCTAGTTGTTGCTTCAACCAATCGGAGTGAATGAGGGGCGGGACAATACTCAACCACGTGATAAACTTCACTGGCAGCACAGTGTTGTTGTGACCAAGGCATTGGAAATGTGTGAAGGTGCAGGGCAGGGGGAAGGAAAGACATAGACCAGAAAGAGAAGGAAATTTTCACGGTATGGCATGAGAGGTTTTACAGAACGTAGTGCACATTGTAAAACACAAATTTGAAAATCCCAAATGCTGCACCATTTTCCCTCCCTATAATGCATTTTACACTCCCTGAAATATCAACTGTTTCTCCCTCCACAGATCCCAGTGATCAGTGCCAAAGCCCCATTGCCTGTGGAGAAGGTGATGTTTGACTTCCTGTACAGCTGCAGTTCATGTGGTGAAGGTGCTCCCACAATGTGGTTGGGTAAGAGCTGTTATAGATTATTCACTCAGCGACAGTGAAGAGTTGACAATGTATGTGCAAATCAACAACAGTTTGTTTTTTTTTAAGTTTATAATTCCACAGAAATACTATTAAGAGCTTCTGACATAAGGCCACAGATGGGGATATTAGGTCAGGTGATCAAAAGAACTGCCAAATAAACATGTTTTCAGGAATACCTTAAAGGAGGAAAGCAGGTCTGAGAGGGTTAGGGTGGGAATTCCAGGCAGTGTTGCCTTGGCAACAGGAGAAACAGCCAGACAGGTGAAGCAATGAATAAACACATCGTTGGGAATCTGAAAGAAAATGAGTTGTCGGGGTCTCACAGGTTGTGTGGTGCAGGGAGACAGGGATGTTCACAGCCAGGAATTACATCAAGGGTGAGAATTTTAAATTGTTGTTTGTTGATGGATCAACAAATTTTGGTACAAGTGAGCACTTGGACAGTAGGGTTTTAGATACTCTTGAGATTGCATGTAAGTTGAATGTGGGAGGTTGGCAAAGAGTGTGTTTGATAACGAAGTCTGGAGATAACACAGGGATGGACGAGTGTTTCAGTAAATGAGCTGAGACTAGGGTGGAGTTGGGTGACGTCACTAATGTAGAAATAGTGTTTTTGGTGTTAGACTGTGCCTCCTCCTCATCACTCCCCCTCACTAAGTCACAGATATTGTTCCTTGTTCTATCTGTCTCTCTTTTCTGGTTATGTCCTTCTCTCCCATTCTGCTACAAACTAATATTTGACCCCACCGTTGTTGCAAACACCTCCTCCATCTCCACTCTCCCTTTTCTTTCTGAATTCCTTGTATTTGGTGTCCCTCCAGGATCTCTCCTTGGTCCCTCCTGTTTCTCACCTGCATACTGCCAGGAGGTGACATCGTCCAAAAGCACCGTGTTAGGTTTCACATGTACACTGACAATGCCCAGCTCTCCCTCCCCATCATCCCTCTCCATTACTCAGTTATCAAACTGCTCATCACACTCCCACTACGCGATTGGCTGCAATTTCCTACAATGGAATGTTGCAATGGTTAAACCCATTGCCTTCAGTTGCTATTACAAATTACTTTCCCTTACTGCTGAGCCCCTCTCTCTCCCTGGGAACTGTCTGAGGCAGAACCACACTCTTCACGATATTGCTCTCATATTCTGACCCCAAGGTGACCTTCTGATCAGGCATCTACACTATCACAGACACCAGGAATTCCAATCTCTTAAATGTTGCTTGTCTCCACCTCACCCCAGCTCCATTGCTACTGAAACCCCTGAGCCGTGTCGGGTGTTGCCTTAAACTTGACGAATCCAAAACAGAACACGTGATTCCACGACTATCCCAGAACCTGGTTCCAGACTCCCTCATGATGGGAAACATCCTCTCAGTATTTACCCTGTCAAACTCCTTGAGAATCCTTCATGTTACAATGAGATCACCTCTCATTCTTCCCAAATTCAGTGAGTAGAATCCCAACTTCTTCAGCCTTTTCTTAAAAGATAATCCCTGCAAACCAGGGTTCATCCCAGTCAAGTTTCTGTGAAATGCCTCTGATGAAATGATGTATTTCCTTAAATAAAGGGACCAACACTTCTGTCATTACTCTAGATGTGGTCTGACTCGCTCTTTATAAAGTTACTCTCAGGTATATACTCCAAACCACTCCCTTTAAACTAGCACAGATGTTGTTGGAAATGCTCAGCAGGTCATGCAGCATCTGTGAAAAAGAATCAGTTAAAGTTTCTGGTCTGGTCACCCTTCCTCAGATACGTTAACTCTAATTTCTTTTCACACCTGCTGCTAGACCTGCTGAGCTTTTCCAGAAACTTCTGATTCTCTTCCTGGTTTACAGCATCTGCAGTTGGTTCGGTTTTCATATCCTTTAAACTTGCCATCTCTCCTCTAGAATTTGTCATTTCCACCTTGGAAAAAAGATTCACATTTGTTTGGTCTCCCCTACTTTGGGGGAAAAAAAGAAACCATGACTAGTCACCCTATCATTACTCCTCTAATTTTATAAAGTTCGATAAAGCCACCTAAAGTGTCCAGTGCTGCAGGGAAATAGCCTCAGCCTATTCAGCCTCTCCCTATGGTTCAAATGTTCCAATACTAGCAACACCCTGGTCAAACTTTTCTGAACTCTTTCAAGTTTCCCAACATCTTTCCTGTAACAGGGAGACTGGAATTGAAAGCAGTCTGGGGATTCCAAAAGTGGCCAAGCCAATAAACTTACAACCAAAACCTGATCTCCCAACTCCTATCCTCAATGCACTGCCCAATAACAGCTAGCATACCGCACACCACCTTCACTGACCTGTCTACCTTCAACAACACTTTCAAGGAATTATCAACCCACACTGCACGGTCTGTTTGTTTGTCAACACTTCCCTGGAACTTGCCATTAAGAGGTTGAGTCCTATTCTGGTAACATCTTTCTGAAATCAGGGAGACTACAATTGAATGCAGTATTCTACCACTGGCCTGACCAATGCCCTACTCAGCCACACCGTGACCTCCTAATCCCTATACTCAGTGACAGAATCCCCACAGTGTGGAAGCAGACCTTTCGGCCCATGACCCATACCAACCATCGGAACAGCATTCCACCCTAACTCTGTAACCTACCATTACCCAAAGCTAATCCAGCTAACCTGCATGGCTTTGGATTTGTGGGAGGGAATTGAGAGCACCCAGAGGAAGCCCACACAGAAACACAGGGAGAATGTGCAAACACCACACAGACAGTGGAGTCGAACCAGAGTCCATTTATTGACCAGCGCATTCCATTAAAGGTCAGTGTCCCAAATGCCACTTTCAGCACCTGATCTCCCTGAAACCCCACTTTCCAGGAACTATGCAGTTGTTCTGAGCCCTTCAGAGGGAAGTAAGGTGAGGAGGAGAAAACAGGAACAGGGTTGAGTTGTAGATCTCCATCTTCCCCTCTCTGTTCCCCCCATCTCCCCCCACTCTGTCTGGTTTCCCCCCCCTCTCTGTCGGTCAGTCCTTTGTCGCCCCCCCCCCACCTCGTCGGTCGCACTCCCCCGTTGGTCTGTCCCACAATCTGTTGGTCTGTCTCCCCTCTGTCAGTTGCCCCCCTGTCGGTCGCACACTTGTTTCTTTTCCCCCTCCGTCGGTCCCCCCCCCCAACTGTCGGTCGCCCCCTCTGTACCCCCCCGTCTGTTCCCCTCCTCTCGAATCCCGCTTTCTGTCCCCATCCATTTCTGTGCCTCCCCTCTCTATCCCCCCTCTCTGCGCCCACCCATTTCTGTCCCAACACTCTCGATCCACCCCCTCTCTGTCTACCCTCCCCTCCCAGTCCCCTAGTTCTGTATTCCCCCCTCCGCAGGGAAAATATCTTGTCTATTTACCCTGTCCATGCCCGGCCTGATTTTAAAAATCTCTTTCCGCTCACCGTTCAGCCTCTGATGCTCCAAGGAAAACAGCCTATCCAACCCTGGCAACCTCCTATAATTCTTTTCTGACCTCTTTCAAGTTGAGAACATCCATCTGATCGGAAGGGGACCAGAATTGCATGGAATATTACAAAAGTTGCCGAATCAATGTCCAGTACAGCCGCAATATGACCTCCCAACCCCTATATTCAATGCTCTGACCAATAAAGACAAGCAGACCAACTGCCTCCTTCACTATTCTATCTACTTGCTACTCTACTTTCAAGGAAGTATGAACCTGCACTCCAAGGACTCTTTGTTTAGCAGCACTCCCTAGGAACTTACTATAAACTGTATAAGTCCTGCCAAAGTATGCTTTTCCAAAATGCAGCAGCTCACATTTGTCTAAACTGAATTCCTCAGCCCATCACCCATCTGATCCAGATCCCCTTGTACTCTGAGGTAATCTTTTTCACTGCCTACTACACCTCCCATTTTGGGGTCATCTGCAAACTTACTTACAGTACCTCTTATGTTCACATCCAAATCATTGATATAAATGATAAAACGTAGTGGATCCAGCACCGATCCTTGTGACACTACACTGGTCACAGGCCTCCAGCCTGAAAAACCTTCTACCTTCAGGCCAGTTCTGTACTCCATGCGATCTAACCTTGCTGACCAGTCTCCCTGGAGGAACCTTGTCGAACGCCTTACTGAAGTCCATGTAGATCATGTCCAGGCTCTGACCTCAGCAATCCTCTTTGTTACTTCTTCAAAAAAACTGAGTCAGATTCATGAGACATGATTTCCCATGCACAAAGCTGTTATTAATATCCAGGATTTAACTCTGTACATCGGGGTCTGCGTTACCCAGTTATAGGTGTTAATATTCAGGATGAAGTTCAAGTACACCAGCATTTTGTTAGTGACTGGATATTGAGTCTTGTTAATATCACCAACACAGGTTTTTGAAACCTTTCGAAAGGCAGTCCCCATATCCCTCGCCCACCAGGAAATGGTGGCAGTGTCCTTACCTCTGAACCAGGAGGATCAGGTTCAGAGTTGAGGAACAGCATCTTTGAAGAGGCTGATTAGAAAACCTGCCCAAGCCACCAGGCCATACTGTCTCCCAGCTGTCCCTGCCTGAGCCTCTAAACAGAACCTTCCTGTAGTTTCTCTCCTGTCAGACTCTCCCATTGCTCAGTTTGTCCAGGATCCCCTCCTGCTGCTGCACTGCTCCTGTCCCTCACTGACCTGTCCATCCCCCAGTGTCCTCCTCATTCATTCATTGTTTACAATCCCATTACCCCAGTTCTCCAGCCCCACCCCTTCCCGTCCATAGAGACGGCTCAGTGGTTAGCTCTGCTGCCTCACAGCACCAGGTACTCTGGTTCGATTCCGGCCAAACCCGGAGTTTGTGCATTCTTCCCGTGTCTGAGCGGGTTTCCTCCAGGTGCTCCGGTTTCTGCCCACAATCCCAAAGATGTGCAGGACAGGTGAATTGGCCATTCCAAATTGCCCCACTTATTAGTTGCATTAGTCAGGGGTAAATATAGGGTAGGGGAATGGGTCTGTGTAAGTTACTGTTTGGAGGGTCGGTATGGACTTGTTTGGCCGAAGGGCCAGTTTCCATACTGGAGGGATTCTGATATATTGGGCAGCAGCTGCTGTCAGTCTCCCGGACTCCTGTATGATCGGGAGCACGTGCTGTAGGAGAGGAGACCAGTGTATGGGCACAGTGCTGGCCTATTGTGGGAGTATGCACAGTGCCTGGGAAGGAGGCTGTGGTTGTGAGGGATTAATCTGTCATTGGCATCTTCCTCCCTGTGGGAGCAGGACCCAGGGGAATGGCCCCTTTCCCGGCCCCCCTGAGATGTGATCAGACTATCAGTGGGGCAGCATTTTGCAGAAAGTTATCAGAACTCTTTTTTTGTGAAGATTCAGGGTTTTTATGGAAAGTGACAAGGATGGGCCTGCAATTTGAGTTCTAATTTGGTTCATTTTAGTAAGACGGGTTTTGGCCAGAGTGTGCAGGAAGCAGTGTATGCAGGGTGGTTGTCATCAGAGGATTCACCAACAACGCCACCCTCTTCTCCCCCCCTCCCCCCCCCCCCCCCCCCCCCACCAACCCCGATGGACTCAGAGTCAGACTCATTGATTTGGTTCTTCGTCCGCAGACAAGAGATAGGAAACTGAATTCAAAGAGAGGAGAGTGTGTGAGAACTGGGTGTGGAGGAAAGGAGTGAGGAGATTGGTTTGGATTTCAGTTCACAGAAGAAAGAAATTGTTAGACTGAGATTTAAAACTTTGGAAAAGATGAAACTACAATTTAATACTATAATTGTCTTATAAAGATCCATCCTGTATTAATATGGTGAGTTGTTTTCTCAGTTGTAGGGTACTGAAAGGGTGGATTTGTGGATGAGAGATTCAAATTGGACTTCATGTTCAGATCTGATAGTTAATTGATCCGTGCCGATCTGAATATTCATTGGCCTTTTCATGTGGAAGGAAAGGTGTGTATTCTGTCCATGGGCGAATATTTCAAATCTGTGTGACTGGAAAAAATACTGAGGTACAGCCAAGTCCATGTTAGGGTGGTGACTGTGGAGAAAGAGTTTGTTTGTTTTTGAAAGTCTGAAAAATCATGGCACATCTCCCAGGAACAATTAAGCCACAGCTTTGCTTTGTAGAAGGACAAGTCTTTAATTAACCATGCAACCAGAAAGACACAAGGATACCTGCACCTTGGGAAACACTATGAAAATGGGATTGTTGTAAAGGAGTTCATTCTCGATCATGGATTGTTGTTACGTCGGTTCCAGCGCCGTGGGGAAACACTGGAAATATGAGGAATGCAGTGTAGGTTTCAGTTATTAAACTGTAAAAGGTGCAGAACAATTTAAAAGGATGCTGTCAGGGCTCAGGGCCTGAGTTATAGGGAGAGGTTGGACAAGCGAGGATTTTTTTGTTTAGAGCAGAGGAAACTGAGTGGATACTGTTCTAGAAGTGTATTAGACCATGAGGGACATGGGTAAGGTGAATGCACTCAGTCTTCTTTTCCCCAGGGAATCCAGGACTGGAGAGCATCAGTTGAAGGTTAGAGGGGAAAGAATAGAAGGGAAGTTGAGGGGCAACTGTTGTACACAGAGGGTGGTATGTATATGGAATGAGCTGCCAGTGGAAGTGGTTGAGGTGGGTACACTCTCTCAACAGGTAAAAGACATTTGGACAAATACATGGATAGGAAAGGGTCAGAAGCAGATGGGCCAAGTGCAGGGAAATGGGGTTAGTGTGGATGGACATTCTGGTCGGCATGGGCCAGTTTGGGCCAAAGGGCCTGTCTCTGCTGTAGGATGCTATGACTCTGAAGTGCATCTGCAATTTCTCGCACTAACTCTGTTGATATCCTGGGATGTATTCCATCAGGGCCATGAGACCTGTCTACCATTAGCTTGCCCAGCTCTAACTCTTTCATGATAATGGTTATTTCTAGGTCCTCACCTTCCTCAGTCTCCTTATCAATTACTGGCATGTTCTTCGTATCCTCCACTGTGAAGACTGACTGCTGTGTACTCATATTCCTAAACCCTACTGGTTATCAATAACTAGGCACAGAACTCTGAGAGGTCTTCTTAGCGTCTTTATTGATGAGACATGGCAGTTACCTGGATAGTGTACATGCAAAACACCTTCAGGCAGCATCAGGTAACTCCCCGCCTGTCCGATGTAAAGCTCCCATTCTTATACCTTTGTGGTTTGGGACTTTGAATAGAGACTCTCTCTCAGTATTGTCTCCATGGCAACGGTCAGTTAGAAAGTCTAGTTCAGTTTCACACTTTGTGGTTAAAACATACACCCCTGTGGCTCCCTCAAGTATCTGACAGGCACTTCAGTTTCAGTGGGGATGTTGATCAGCATTCTGTTATGGAGGAGCCGGTGTTGGGGTGGGGTGGACAAACTTATAAATCACACAACACCAGGTTATAGTCCAACAATTTATTTGGAAGTACAAGCTTTTGGAGTGTGCTGTGATTTGTAACGTGATCAGGATTATCTCTATGGGAACAGTGAAGTGCTTCAACAATGAGAGGCCACATTTCCCCACACAATAGGTTCCCCTCTAGCAGTGTAAGCTGCTATTCCATCCCTGGAGATAGCTACTCATCTCTTTCCTCCCCCAATCCCATCTAGCTTTCTGTTGATCTTTAAAGTTTCTCTAATCTCCTAGTTTCTCCTTGGTTATTGCCAATTTGTATGCCTTCTATTTCATTTGATAGACTCCCTTATTTCCTGAGCCACCCATGGCAGATTACTCCTTTTTCCTACAGTCCTTCCTTTTCACTGATATATACTTTTGCTGAGCACTTCGAAAAATTCCCCCGTTGTCCGTCAACTTTCCCATGGTAAAGTCTTTGCTTCCAGTTTACATTAGCCAACTCCTGCCTCATCCTATTGTAGTCTCCTTTGTTTAAGCACTGGATCTTGGATTGGATCTAATCTTCCAGCTTTCCAGCTGTGTTCTCAGTTCAACCAGATTTATCAGAAGTCTTTTATCAGATTACAAGGGGAGGAGATGTTTTCTGGGTGCTTTGCGTTTCATTGTCAAAGACCTTGGCTTTGTATTAAAGTATAGGATAGATATTCACAACAGAGTATTCTGGACGGTGTGAATGTACTCACAGTCTAAACCCATAAATCACTGTCTCCCCTCAGTTTAAAATTGCAAAATCACTATCTCCTACACGCTTCCTCACTATCTAAGTTTGGAACGCTAATCCACCTGATTATCCTGCTTTTTCCAAAATCTCCTTTGGTGAAGGTGGTGAGTTTTGGATTCAGCTTTCCAGTTATTACCGTAAGAAGATGAGCACTGGGCACAGGAGAGGCAATGCAGCCCTTCGAACCAGCCCCACCATTTAATACGGTGATGATTGAGCTCACCTCGGTCTCAGCTGGGTTTTCCTGCCTGCTCTCTCTCACCCTTCATCTCATTGCAAATTCAACATCTGTATCTCTTCAGTAAATCTGCTCATTGTCCTGGCATCCACCGCATCTTTAATAGGGAATGCCACAGATTTGCAACACATTGAGACAAGTACATTCTTCTTCATGAGAATAGAGTCCCTACAGTGCAGAAACAGGGTATTCATCCATCGAGTCCACACCAACCTATGATGACCATCCCATTCAGACCCACCCTGTCCCTGTAACCTGCATTTCCCATGGCTAATGGCCTAACTGGCACATACATGGACACTGTGGGCAATTTAACATGGGCAATTCACCTAACCTATACATCTTTGGACAGTGGGAGGAAGCTCGAACACCCTAGGAAACCCACGCAGACATGGTGAGACCGTGTAAACTCCACGCAGTCGCATCTGGCTGAAATAAAACCCGGGTCCCTGACGCTGTGTGGCAGCAGTGCTAACCACTGAGCTACATCTGCTTAAAATCTGCAACCCCTTATTAACCTCCCCACCCCGCAATTGGCTGAATCTATGTCCCTTACATCAGAAATCAGGTTGTGGAAGGAGATGTCTCAGTAAAACCCAGTAACAGCCCATATGTCCTGTGTGTCTGAATGGGGATCCTATACACAACACCCTCCAGCCCACACTTTTCATTCACTATCCAGAAACATGTCTCCAGTGGCTTCATGGGGACTACAACTCCCACAATCCCTGAGGCAGAGAACACGCGTGTGAGGGGAAGCCCAGAACTGCACATGTATAGAATGTGGGCGGGTTTTGTAGTATGTGCTTTGGGTAACTAGCGGAAAGCATTTCACACTGTGATTGGCTGGAGGAGGAACCAATCAGCTTGTAATATTGATCGACTGGAGGGTCAGTGTGTCACCACATTCACATGGGACCAAGTTCCATCCCCAACTTGTCATGGATGGGACCAATGGGAAACAAAGAAGGATCTGACCCATTCTCCCAGACTGAAGGTTCCTCTTCTGTCCAGGATCTGCCCCCTCCCTTTCTGTTTCCTTTTGTTTCATTCTGCTGTTACATTATTGACTTGCAGCAACTGAAGGGAAAGGAAGTGAACCCAGAAAGGGTGCAGAGTCTAACCAGGACAGGAAGTGGTGGCATGGATCTGTTTATCAGCAACTCCATGAGAATGGGGGTGGGTACATTAGGGACAGCAGAGGCAGAATGGTGGGAGAGAGTAAGTGGGCTGGAGCGTTACAGCTTTTGGGGAAGAAAGGGGAAAAAAGATATTCCAGAGAAGCTAGAATTGTCTGCTATGAATTTCTACCTGTACATATTCCTTTATACAGGGTGCTAAATGGTGAAGGTTTGCAGACTGAAATCTCAAACTCGTGCAGATCGTGATTAAGTTAACCAGCATTTGAAGAACCAAAAATGGGGAATAACTTGGCCAAAATCCAGCAACACTCTCCCACACAGCATTGTTGGTTTTTCTGCACCAAATGGACTGTGAATGGTTCAAGACAGCAGCTCACTACCATCTTCTCAAGGCCGAATGGTCTCCTCCTGCTGCTATCTCCCAGGTTTGTATATAGCCATGGAGCCCGGGTAGGAAGGAGTGGGCAGGGATTCTCCAGGCGAATGCACTTCCACATCAGGTTTCAGTGAGGGATGGTTGGATGAATTTTATTTAACATTTATCTTTAACACAAGGTTTGTGAATTTGGTTTTAAAATATTGTAGCTATTTATTCCACAATAAATAAAACTAAAAGAAAAGAAATGAAACTAACCGTTTTTAAAATTTCAAACACCCTGTAAAACAAATCCTGTCTACTCCCGGACACCATCACTTTCCAGTTACTCAAGCTCGAGGGAAATATTCCCTCCCTGTCTGAACCTTTGGTTTGATTTAACTGCTTTTCAGTTCTGGTTCTGTGAGCTGTGAAGTGTTCTTTATTCCCCATTTCTCTGACCCGGAAGTGTTATCTCACACAGCTGAGCAACCTTCCCACCATCAACATCATCACCCCCCATTACCCCATTTTGGTTCACATATAATCACCCGCAGTAAACCACCCATGTAACCAATTGAATATTTATAAACAACACCCCTAACAAATGACACAGTGGGAAGGGACCAAATCAAAGTCGAGTTGGGGATGAGGAGGCAGCGATGGAGATGATGTATCCACTGCAGTGCCCATCTCTATCTAAAGGCATCGGGAGAACTGATACTCACTACGTGCTCCTTCTCCAAGGACACCCTGTTGTATCGTCTTTATCCTCAATCGTAGAATAGAATCCCAACAGTGTGGAAGGAGAGCATTGGCCCATCAAACCCCACCAACTATCCAAAGAGCATCCCATCTGGAGCACTCCGCCCCTGTAACACTGCATTTCATATGGCTGATCCACCGAGTCTGCACAATCCTGGCCACTGTGGACAATTTAGCACGACTGATCCACCTAACCCACAAATCCTTGGACTGTGGGAGGAAACCAGAGCACCTGGAGTGGACCCACACTATCCTGGGGAGAATGTGCAAACTCCACACAGGCTGTTGTCCAAGGCTGGACTCTAACCTTGTACCTGGTGCTGTGGAGCAGCAATGCTATAGAGCAATTTAAATCAAAACAGATGACCCCTGCTCATTGCTGTTTGCGGAGAGTCATTGCCCAGAGAGACATCCTGAGATTCAGAAAGAGACAATATGAATTCAGTCAACTCCTGCTGAGTTAATGTGATTAACAACAACATCAATACTCCAACAGCGTCATCAGACCTCGTACCTACTCTATCATTTACGATTTTTAACCCATGGGAAGTTTGTTACCAGCTTCGATGACAGCCATAATGCTCTGACCACTTTGACAGAGCCAGTGCTAGGCAGTTCTAATAGTTATCAATAGATTGAATCTAAACAGGATGCCCCACAACAGGAAGTGCTCTGACATTCCATGCCCGTAAGTCAAGGTCATTTTCCTAAAACCACTCATGTCTGGCAATATCATTGAAGGTATTTTATACAGTAACCTTTCGGTCTCAATTGCCAGTTCCAGTCCATGAAGCAGCCAGTAACATGCCGCAGTGAATTGAATTCTAACAGCAGCATTGCCCTGGCAGGAGAGATTGAGGAGCTTGAAGCTGTCTTCTCTGGAGTATCTAAACACAAAACACTTCAAATGAACAAAATCTTCAAGAGCTCGGGAGGATAGATACAAGAAGGATGTGCTCCTCGGCCGGTGTGCCTGGAATAAAATAAGCACTAACTACGGTATCTTTACCCAGCATCCCCTTTAGCTGCATAACTGTTGAAGATTTATTTGCTGCTCTAATTCCACTCTCTCCATCACTCCCATTTTTAACTGCTGTAATGTTGATGACTGGGCAAATGTAATAAATTTAATTTAATCCATCCCAAAGCCTCTCTGTACCTGTGCCTCACTTGTGTTCACCGAGACACTCATTCAATCTGACCTCTTTACAAACCCTGCTCTGATGTTTCCTTAGAGGGCTCAGAATTAATTATTCACAGAATTGTTACTGTACAAAAGGAGGCTGATTGGCTGATCAGCTCTCCAAAGGATCACCTCACTGAATGCCATTCTTCTCCCTTTACCCCATAAACCTTCCAATAACACCAGCGAGTTCACAACTAACCACAGCGATTGGATTGTTTTGTTTGTTCATGGGATCACGGCATCGCTTGCTGGGGCAGCATTTGTCATCCATTCTGACTGCCCAGGAATGGTTCAGAGTCAACCCCATTATTCAGGGTCTGGATTGACATGTCGGCTGGACCAGGTCAGAATTAACACAGTCTCCCAGGCACAATGACATGAAGAGTTGATTTCTGGCCTACTAGCTTATTTCTGAAATGATAATGAATAATGTTTGCCTTTGATAAAAAGTGCAAGACCAAAATGTGTTTTATTCTGATTGAGCCCGTCCTCCTGTTTCTCTCAGTTGTTATTGACAATCTCATTCCCCCCGCACCAGAACCTGTTCCAGAGAGTGTTACAGAAACAGCAGAATGGTCAGCTGCAGCTGGTCACCTGACCAGTCACTGGTCCCCAAGGTTCACTCTCCACAGATGCTGCCAGGTCTGCTGAATTTTTCCAGCAATTTCTGTTTTAGTTCCTGATTTCCCAGCGTTTGTAGATTCGTTTTTGAATATTGATCTTGTCTGTTGCAGAGGAGTTTATTGATGAGTTTTGAACATTGCAACTTAGGCTACAAATCGGCCATGATCTATTGAAGGCAGAGCAGGGTTGAAGGGCTGAAAGGCGTTGTCCATCTGCAGTTTGTGGTAACATTTCCCCTCACTGCTCACTTCACCTCCATGTCGAACACACTGTTACTGACTGAACAAACCTCTTGTGTTTGAACTAAACCTGCTAATGTTCAGTGGCTCCCTCTACTGCCACCTGGATTTAACTCTCATCATGGAATGCTGTCTCATTTAACTGCGGGAATGCCTACAAGGACTAATCCTGGAGTCTGTATCCCCTGGGATCCAAAAATCCCGTTTATTTCCTCCTTCCTATTTCATTCTAGCATTGAACTCTCTGTTTCAATCCATTCTCCTGCCATGCTCTTCAACATGCCCATGTGGGTGGACTAGAGGCAGCTGGCACCTGATATTGTGGGGGGGAGGCAGATTCAATCAGGGATTCGGGAACACACTCAGACAATGACATATCCATCTGATTGTTGACTCAGACAGATAGGCAGAAAGAAAGATGCACATTTACATAGCACCTTTGTTGACCTGGGGCAATGAAACATGCTTCGAACCCAATTATTTCAAACTCAAACCTCTGAAAATACAGACACAACGCTTCCTACTTGTACCAGGTTGTCTCTGAGCCTCCTCTTTTCTTAAGAAAAGAGTTTTAAGCTGTTACGCCTTTCCTGGTGACTATAACCTCTGTTTCTGTCAGATTTGTGACTGAACCTTTATTTTTCTGTTCCTTGTGAGTGATGCTAGAAGCAGAAACAGTTCCTAACTTGTGAGGGGTTCCGGTTGGAGTATTTATATTTACACGTTCATTCCCACCCTCTCATACAGTGTGAAATTGATGTAAAACAGAAATAAAGGATTGAGTGAGCACCCACAGAAACACAAAAGGCAGCATGTGTACCTGAGCTGAATGAACATGGCCTTAGGAAAATGTGACAACAATCACAACTAGTTAGAATTACAGAATCCCTTAGGCGCACAAAGAGACTATTCGGTCCATCGAGTCTGCAATGACCTGCTGTCTTACCCTACCTACATAACCCCACATTTAGGATGGCTAACCCAACCCACCTAACCTACACACTACAGGCCATGTTAGCACGGCCAATCCATCAAACCTGCACATCTGTGGGAGGGTCATAGATTATGTGTAAGTGCTCAGGATTGTGGATGAACGCTCACAAATACTTGACTATGACGCAAATCCTCTTTTTTTGCAAAATAAAATCTGGGGAAAACTGCAGCCATAAAGATTTCTGATTGTCTCATGAGGAAGAGAATTCAAAACTCATGCCACTGACCCAGGGGCACAGTGAAGTCACAGAGGTCAGGGAACCATCAGAAATGTAACAGGTTGTGAGCAAGGTGGGGCTGAGACAAGGACAAAAAGTCAGTCTGTCACTCAGGGGAAGGCAGGAGAGATTAAACAGCAGAAATGGTTGCCCTCAAGGCCACGGGGAATGGAGTTAGGGCTGGGAAAGAAACCAGGAAACAAGGTGAGCAGCTGTCAAAGAAATACATTGAAAAAGCAGATTATAACAACATAGAGGGCAGAGTACACAGTCTGAAATTGTTGCTCTCATTGGTGAGTACAGAACGCTGTAAAGCCTGGGTCATTCTATTACAGCCGAGACACGCAGGATAGGCCAAGTGGCCTCGATCTGTGCTGTAACTTTCTGATAAATTTATTCTAACATTTGGAATTCAGATCGGATGATGTTCATAAATTCTCAAATTAGACTTGACTTTAATATTCTGGAGAAATGTTAAATAAATCACAATGATCCCATTCTGCAGACTTTAGTCCGCAGCCCTGCATGTTCCAGCATCTCAGTTACCTCCATGTCCTTTTATTCTAATGTGATGCTGGTTACTGCCTCTGCCACCCCATCAGTAAGTTCCTGCTCCCCACCATTTCCGAGTGAAATGAATTCTCCCCTCCCCTTCTTTCTGAGAATTAGTTTCAATCTAAATCCTCCAGTTTCTGACCTCTCTGTTAATGAATAGCTCCTTCCTATTCACTCAATCTGAATGCCTCAGCATTTTATCACTTCAATTAAATCTCAGCTTATCCTCCTCGGAAATCATCCCCAGCCTATCCAACCTTTCCTCAGCAGAAATTTTCCAATTGTAGAAACATTCTGATCAGTCTCCTCTGTCCCCTCTCTGGTGTGATCACATCAACCCTGGAACAAGGGGATCAGAAGTGTGTGCTGTACTTTAACCGCAGTCAAACGTGTGTCCCTGACATTTCCCCTGTCACCTCCGTGTTCTTTTGGTTGTCGCTCACGCAGGAAGTGTCCTGGTTTTCCACATGGGACTGGATGTGCACTCCATGGGGCTTGGATTCCTTACCATGTGTTTATTTGCTAACTAATCCTAAATTAACTTCAGATTAAAACAACATTATCAGCTACCCACCAATCAATTTCTTCCATTATACTTGTCACCTTACTTTTTAAAATTTCTTTAAAATTATTACTATCTAAACACAACAGCATTAAATTTGCTGAGCAAGTATTCAGATGTCTCCACTGTTACAATCACTTGAAGATTGTCTTTATCTTCAGTTACATTGGTGAATTGAACATTGATTGTAAATATATCAAAATCAAAAGGACTTGAGTTTTATGATAATTAATCCAGCCTGATGTTCTTGTTGGTTAATATCTTGAAGAGAACTGTCCTCAGAACTCCAGCTGTGCTCTGATTTCATTCACAACGGGGTGTGGCTGGACTGCAGATCTTAGATCTGTTCCGTTGTTTACCGGATTGCTTCGCTCTATCTATCACTTGTCGCTTATGCTGTTTGGCACACAAGTAGTCCTCTTTGGTAACCTCATCAGGTTAACACCTCATTTTTAGGTATTCATGCTGCTGTTACTGGCATGCCCGCCTGAATTTTCTCAGTTGAACGAGGATTGATCCTCTGATTCGATGGTAAGAGGTAAATTGGGGAATATGCTTGGCCATGATTCTGTAAGTTTTGTTGGAGTACAATTCTACTGCTGTTGTTGGAAGGAAAGAGCTAAACTCTTATACTGTCGGCCCCATATACTACATGCGGTATCATGAACACTGATAGGCCAAGACATGAAATACGAGCAACACTGTACAATGATGCAGGATCACAACTGCAGTAAAGGGGAGGTTGAGATCAAACCTGACATAGGAGTAGGGAAAGAAGCAGCTGATCAGATTGTCTCATTCGTTGTCATAAAGAGACTCTATGAGATTATTGTACTCTTGGGGGTAAGGATGGACGAGGTTGGGGAGATTGAGAGCCCTTCAAAAGAAACTAATCTGCCTGAGCGTTGTGAAAGAATGGATTGCCATGCATTTAACAGAAAGCTAATTTAAACTGTTCTTATCCTCAAAAGATAACAAGACCAATCATCACCAGAAACAAACCCCAGAATACATGGTTCGGAGATGGATGTCAATTGCCAATCAACATCCAACTCCTGCAATCATTGAGCAAACTTACATGTGATTAACCAGTCCTGATGAACCAGAAAATCACTGTTCACTCTGTGCAGATGGACAGCGATGTGGGGAAGTGTTGGCCTAGTGGTATTGTCACGAGACAGTTAATCTAAAACCCCAGGTAGTATTCTGGAGACCTGGGTTCAAAGCCTGCTACAGCAGATGGGGGAATTTGAATTCAATAAAAAAGACTTGTGAATTTAGAGTCTAATGATGACCATTAAGTGATTGTCAGGAAAAACCCATCTGGCTCACTAATGCCCTTTCAGGAAGGAAGCTGCCATCCTTACCTGGTCTGGCCTACATTGTGACCTCAGACCCACAGCAATGTGGTTGACTCTTACCTGCCCTCTGGGCAATTAGGGATGGGCAGGAAATGCTGCCGGGCCAGCGACACCCTCATCCTGTGAATGAATAAAGGAAAATAAAAGTCTGTACCTAGTGTGAATCTGTACATGTTCACCAATGTTGTGAACATTTCCAAAGCTAAGTTCTCTGTGTGGAAAACTTTATGAGCTGCCAAAACCATTGTTCGTTACTTGGCGTGAGAAAGAGAAAAAAACATCCTCAAACTGTGGCTATCAGTAAATTGACTGGTGTCCCAGCAGGATGGATGCCTGAGTGACTCCCTTCACCCCCCACAAGCACAGAGCAGGTGAACAGCTCCCAGGTCTGACTGGTTTGGCCCGTTTCCAGGTGGGATGGGTAAAGAATTCCCTTCTGGCATTCCCCACATTTCCAGAGTCGGTCCCTAGTGTGGCTGCACTGGTGTTTTGCCATTTCAGATAAATGCTAGCAGACTGTTACATACACCGTTAAACCCCCCACACACCCCACCACCACCCCTCCACCACCCCTCAAGAACCCAGTATAAAGCAGTAAACATTATCTCCTGCTGTGGAGGGACAGTCTGTATTGCTCTGAGTAGGAACACTGAGCAGATTTACCTAAATGACAACTTAATCGGTGACCAGAGCAATTTAAGTAAGTCCAAATAAATTGCATTATAGCACAGAGAGAGGCCCATCAAATCCAAGCTGGGTCTCTGTAGCAGAATGCAATATTCTCATTCCCCATATGTACCCCAAACTCTGCAAGTTTATTTCCCTCAGAACTGATCTATTTCTTTTTATCAATCATTCATCTTCTCTGCTTGCACCACCATAATAGGCAGCATGTTCTGCATATTTCCAGCCAATAAAGTCAGTAGAAACACTTGCTCATCTCCGGCTGTATCAAAACCTTACATCTGATCTTAATTCTTGTGCCATCACCTATCGTATACAGATATTTTTGTCTGCTATATCTAGGTCTGTTATAATCTTCTACAGCTCTATCAAAAATATATCCAACTTCTTCACTTCAAAGAAAATCGCAATTTCTTCAAATCAATCCAGTGACTGCACTATCTTCATCAGTGAACCACTCCAGTAAGTCTGTACTCCACACCCTGAAGATCACTCATAGCCTTCATTGTTGATGACTATTTTGTTCCACAAATCCAGACGATGCAAGTTTTCTGCGCAACAGCAGTAGCTTTATTATTGGACAGCCGGCGAGAGTTTCAAAGCGTCTCTAAAGTAACCGAGTGTCTAATTGGAGAGACTCTTCTTCACGAATCTCTGCCTTACCCACAGAGACAGTATATTTAATAGGAATTAGACAAAGGCATATCAGTCACTTGGGCGATTGCCATTACATAGTTTAAAGTAGGTAATTATGACCTTACAAAGCTTGATGAATGGCGATGTCCTGTGATAACGTGTGAATGGATTACAGAAACTGATTATTGTATTGTTCATGATTATGTGTTGATGGGAAGAGATTAAGGCAGAAGGGTTCTTCCTTCAGTAAATGGGGGATTCACTTACCTATGCTAATATGGAGGGGAGGTAAGACAATGGGAGCGGGAGGCAGTTTAACATGGTTGTGCCCAGGGCTCTCAGTCTTGTCTGGAAAGGGCAAATTCCTCTGTCTAGGGTTATGGGAAAATCCCCATGTGTGGCTGCAAGAGGTTCTATTTTGAGATACTGTCAGGCTTCCCCCCCCCCCCCCCATCTGAGGTGTTCTGTCTGTATTGTAAGAGTACAGGCCTTCAGTTGATGCAATAAGGCCTTTAGCAAGGGAATGTTTAATCCTTGAGACCCCACGGTGTCCTGAAAGAGAAGCAAAAGGAAGTGGCCCCTCTATGGTATTTGAACTTCCCCATTCTGACCAGGAATCTGTTGACCAGAATTGAATGCAATGATTGACTGTGACCTAACTAGAGTCTTGTCAAGGGTCAGTATCTTTTCCGTGAGTGTGTTATCATTCCCCCATTAATAAAGCTCAGCATCCCATTTGTTTTACTCAAAACACTTTGTTTCCTCTCCTTTAATGATTGGTACACATTGTCCCCCATTCCTGCTGTCCTGCTCTCTGTGTCTGTGCCATTCAAATATATATTCCTTTTCTGCATTGTTTCTCTCAAAATGCATCAACTTACTGTGTGCTCTAAAGAAGAGGCATATTCCACTCAAAATATTATCTCTCGCTCCACATATTGTACCCCCCGGAAAACAGAACAGGACAGCACTGGGATAATCGGCCCACTATGTCTGTGCAGACCATGATGCCATTCCAAACTAATTCCATCTGCCTGTAACATGGTCCATATACCTACCAACCCATGCCTGCTTATGTGTCTGCCCAAATTTCTCTTAAGCATTGTGATTGTTTCTGCTTTTACCATCTCCCAGGAGAGTACATTCTACCACCTTTTGCATTAGAAACTTGCCTGACATTACTCCCTTTCAACTTTCGCATGTTGTTGGAAATGTTCAGCCCGTCTTGCAGCATCTGAGAAAATAAAAATACGTTAATGTTTCTAGTTCTTCATCAGAAACGTGAACTCTTATTTCTCTTTACAGATGCTTCCAGACTTGTTGAGCTTCTGTTTTTGTTTCTGATTTACAGCATCTGTTGTTCTCTCGGTTTTTATTTTCTTTAAATTTCCCCCTATCCGCTGAAATCTATGGCCTCTAGAATTTGTCAATTCTGCCTTGGAAAAAGATTCAGATTATAGAACATAGAACATAGAACAACACAGAGCAGAACAGGCCCTTCGGCCCTCAATGTTGCACCGACCTGTGGAATTTTCTCAACTCGTCCCCCTACACTATCCCAAAGTCATCCATGAGCTTATCTAAGGATTGTTTAAATCACCCTAATGTGGCTGAGTTGACTACCTTAGCTGATAGAGCATTCCACACACTTAACAGTAACTGTGTGTAAAGAATTTGCCTCTGACATCTGTCTTAAATCTATCACCCCTCCATTTGTAGTTGTTCCCTCTCGTACAAGCTATCGTCATCATCCTAAGAAAAAGACTTTCACTGTCTACCCTATCTAATCCTCTGATCATCTTGTATGTCTCTATCAAATCTCCCCTTAGCTGCCTTCTTTCCAATGAGAACAGATCCAAGTCTCTCAGCCTTTCCGCATAAGACCTTCCCTCCAGACCAGGCACCATCCTGATAAATCTCCTCTGCACCTTTTCCATTGCTTCCACATGTTTTTTGTAATGGGGCGACCAGAACTGAACACAATATTAAACTGTGGCTGCACCAGCATTTTGTATGGTTGCAGCATGATATTGCGGTTCCAGAACTCAATCCCTCTACCAATGAAACCTAACATGCCGTATGCCGCCTTAACAACACTATCCACCTGGTTGGCAACTTTCAGGGATCTATGTACGTGGACTCTAAGATTGCTCTTCACATTCACACTACCAAGAATCTTTTCATTGACCCAGTACTCTGTCTTCCTGTTATTCTTCCCAAAATGCATCACCTCACATTTAGCTGCATTGAACTCCACTTCCACCTCTCAGCCCAATTCTGCAGTTTATCTAAATCCCCCTGCAACTTGTAACATTCTTCCACACTGTCCACTACTCCACAGACTTTAGTGTCGTCTGCAACTTTACTAATCCATCCACCTATGCCTGCGTCTAAGTCATTTATAAAAATGACAAACAGCAGTGGTCCCAAAACAGATCCTTGTGGAACACCACAAGTAACTGGGCTCCAGACTGAATATTTTCCATCAACCACCACTCGCTGCCTTCTTTCAGAAAGCCAGGTTCTAATCCAAACTGCTAAATCACCCTCAACTCCATGCCTCTGCATTTTCTCCATCAACCTACCATGTGGAACCTTATCAAAGGCTTTACTGAAGTCCATGTATACCACGTCAACTGCCCTAGTCTCATCTAAATGCTTCGTCACCTTCTCAAAAAACTCAATGAGGTTTGTGAGACACGACCTGCTCTTGACGAAACCATATTGACTATCTGAAATCAAATTGTTGCTTGTTAGATGATTATAACTGTTATCTCTTATAATCCTTTCCAAAATCTTTCCTACAATGGAAGGAAGGCTCACTGGTCTATAATTACCTGGGTCATGTCTGCTGCCCTTCTTGAAAAAGGGCACAACATTTGCAATCCTCCAGTCCTCGGGTACTAAACCCATTGACAATGATGACTCAAATATCAAAGCCAAAGGCTCTGCTAGCTCTTCCATAGCTTCCCAGAAAATCCTCGGATAAACCCCATGGGGACTTGTCTACTTTCACTCCTTCTAGTATTGATAACACCTGTGTGTAACTAACCTCAATCCTTTCTAGTCTAATATCTCGTACCAAGTTTTGTCCTCTACAGTATTCCCCTTTTCCTGTGTAAACACCATTGAGAAATGTTCATTTAGCACTTCTCCGATCTCTGCACGGTCCACACTCAACTTCCCACTTCTGTCTTTGATTAGCCCTATTCCTACCCTAATCATCCTTTTATTCTTCACATACCTATGGAAAATTTCAGGGTTATCCTTTATTCTGTTTGCTAAAGACTGCTCTTGTCCTCCCTTTGTTTTTTTTTAAACTCTCTCTTTAAATCCTTCCTAGCTGATCTGTAACTCTCTATTGCTTCATCTGTACCATTTTGCCTCATCAACACATAAGCCTCTTTCTTCTTCTTAACAAGAGATTCAATTTCTGTAGTAAACCATGGTCTACAAACTCTGTCTGTGCCAGTTGGGTCACCCCACAGCCATTGATTTTCCAAAGACAACAATCCAAGATTTTCCAACCTATCCCAATCCAGGCAACATCCTGGTAAACCTGTTTCCACCTTCCCAAAACCCTTCACATTCTACCTATAATGTGGTGATCAAAACGGCACACAATACCCCAAAGGTGGCCTGATTCTAGGTTTATATTCACTTCCCTGACAGAAGGAGGCAAGCCCTGCCATTCACCTCCTTCACCACTTTCAGGGATCTTTCAGCTTGCAACTGAAGATCCATCTGTTTATCAGTGCTGCTCAGGGCCCTTCCGTTTATTGTATACATTCCTCTTGCTATGTGTCTTCCAAAACGCATCACCTCACACTTGTCTGAATTAAAATATATCTGCAATTTCTCCACAAAACTTTCTGACTCATCTCTTTCTTGCTGTATCCTTTGACATCATTCTTCACGATTCACAACTTCAACAGTTTGTGCCATCTACAAACTTGCTCATTAAATCTTTTACATTTCCAAACTTTTCATTTACATACATTACAAACAACAGATGGCCCAGGTCTGATCCTTGTGGAACAGCACTAGCCACAGACCTCCAGCCAGCAACATGCCCCTGCACAACTGTTGCTGGGAGAAATATCAAAGAGGAGCCTTGAGTTCTGTGATGAGCAGCATGACCAACGTTTATTCAGAGCTCCTTACTAATGCATGATGGGAGAGGTCTCTCTCTGGCTCCCCCAGATAACTCCAGCATTTTGATGTGTTTATTTCATACGTTCCAGTAATATTTTCCCCCTGACCTGAACTCCAGGGTTTGGAATGTCAGCTCGGATATTTCCGTGTTCCCTTTCACAGTCTCTGATTCTCTCAGCCCATGCAGCTGCTTTGCCAGTTCTTTCACAAATGGTTTAACCCTATCCTTGTCATTGCACATCTCCAGCCCTCCCACTACCACACATCTCCAGCCCTCCCACTACCAAACATCTCCGGCTGTCCCACTACCACACATCTCCGGCCCTCCCACTACCACACCCTGTGGCATCTGCATAGTCCATCCAGTCACTAATTCAAAGGGGGACAGCCCCATACCCTTTGCTGGGGTTGTCCTCAGTTTCATTAGGCTGGTGTGGAGTACTCTAACCCATCGCTGTCCTGTCTCTGAGAGAGCCTTAGTCAGACTAGCTATCAGTGTCTGCGTCATTCCTTCTACTGTCCCAGAGCTCTGGGGGTGGTATGGAGGAATGGGTATTCTGTTCAGTACCAAACAGGGCACATAGCTCTTTAGCTATGTTCCCTGTAACATTTGTCCCTTGGTCATAATCTGCAGGGGAATGCTTCCACCCAATGAGTAAACCTATTTATTAAAACCCAGTAGGACTTCCTTCCCTGGGACTGGGATGGGTGTGTGTGTCAAATCCATCTGTAATTGTTCCCATGGGCCCCTGGGTCCCTGCTGCTGCCTCCATTTTATCCTGATTGCTTTCCCTGGCTCACACTGTGAACACACTGCACCCCTTCGACAAAACCTTGCTCCCTGTTCTAGGCAAGGATTGTCGTGGATCATCTGCTATTGCATTGTATCCTGCCCCATATGGTTCAGCCCATGATATGTTTTTAATAATGTTTGCCTTATACAGTGTGGTGGCACTGCTGGATCATCCAGACTCTGTCTTGTCCTATTATTGCCCCACCCTTTTCCCATTCCTGTTTCTCCTGTTGTGGGACTGTTTCTGGGAATATCTTTCAACCTTCCTCTCTCACTTCTGTAGCTATGCCCATTGCCATCTCCTCGAATGTCTTCACTGTTTCAGTCAGTATTTTACATACAAGATTATTAAAGGATTCGACATTCTGGAGGCTGGAAGCATGTTTCCGCTGATGGGTGAGTCCCGAACTAGAGGGCACAGTTTAAAAATAAGGGGTAGGCCACTTCGAACAGATTGAGGAGATACTACTTCACCCAGAGAGTAGTGGGATGGAATGCTCTGCCCCAGAAGGCTGTGGGGGCCAAGTCTCTGGATACTTTCAAGAAAGAGTTGCATAGAGCTATTAAGCATCGTGGAATCAAGGGTTATAGGGATAAGACAGGAACAGGATACTGATTGAGGATGATCATCCATCATCATAATGAACGGTGGTGCTGTCTTGAAGGGCAGAACTGCCTACTCCTGCATCTATTGTCTATTCACCCGCCTTCCCCACATACTCACTGCCCTGTTAGTGTGGGGTTTCTACTTTCCTGTGAGCTATAATCTTCATTATTGCTGCTTCACTGGGAAAGTTAGCTGCTTCCACAAACTCTCTGATCTGTCCTTCATGCTCTATGTGCCCCACCAAGCCCAGGCTATCAATTGGTCATGAACTATACCAAAGGCATGCTGTCTGTCTGTGTATGTGCTGACTCCCTGACCCCTGGCTAATGTCAGTGCTTCTGTCAGGGCTCGTGATGGTTCTGCCATTTCTGGGTAATTCTCGACAAAAGTCCTCCAATAATTGAACAATCCTAAAGTTTGCCTTATCTCCTTCACGGTGTGTGGGTGTATAGTTTTGAAATCATGATCTTTCGTTACACGGGGATTGTCCTCCTTCCTTCCTGATTTGATCGCCCTGATGTAATGTCCCAGGTACGTCTCCCCCTACCTTCCCACGCTCTGTGGGTTAATTTTAAGCCCGGCCTGCCTGATCCAACACAATACTCTGTGTGATATCTGGATATGTTCTTTCTCTCCAACTGAGGTAATGAGGTGTTGGTAAGATTAAATTGACGAACTCCATCAGCCATGTATCGGTGGGATATACTGGAATATTATGGGATCCCTGAGGTAACTGGATCCAGGTCTACTGCTTTCCTCAGACAGTAAATACCAGCTTATTCTGCTGTTCCAGGTCTACAGGAACCCATTCACAATATCAAGGGCTGAGACTGTATCCTGTTGCAATTTTAATCCATTAACTGAAGTGGTGTGGTTCGCTACTGTAGGATACTGTTTAGTGGCGGATTTACTGAGGGAGGTATAATCAATAGTGAGGTGGGATGACCCTTTCGGTTTCTGTGAGTTAGTCTGGAATACTGTTAGTCTGACTATTCCCTGCTTCTCTCACTCTGTTACTGTCACAATGACTGCCACCTCAGCCCCAGCTTTAATGGGATCCTGTTTGTGTGGGGAGTGAGAGGGCCTCGATCTTTACAGGATCTACAGATAATAACCCACATTCCTGTTTGAGTTACCCGCCCTGCTATAACTCTCCAGATTCTCTGACTGCTCCAGTCTCCCTGCAAGGTAACTACTCTGGAGATGTCGCCTCTCCTTTGCTTCCTGTCCCGGGGCTGGCCAGGTTGTTCCCGTATTACAGTTTGTGTCTCTACATCAATAGTTGTTCGGAACTGTTCTAAAATGGCAACTCCCAGAATGGTCCTTTCCTCAGTTTCACACTCCCATATCTGAATATATTTTGCCATATCCATGATCTGCATCGGGACAGGTTTATTTCATCCAGCTTCCTCGATTCCCTCTCCAACTGCTCTCATTTTAGTAATTGAGGAGTGAGGGGCAAATCTGTATCGGTAACTGATATAGATGCTCCTGTATTAATATTATGTTCTGCTGGTTCCCAAGCACAGCATCAATGAATATTCATGTGCCTACATGAACACAGGTGCACACACAATGTGAACATCTACCTCCCTCTCTCTGCCTCCGTTCCTTGGCTATGTACCCTTTCCTGCTTCCTTTGTAACATTGTGGGTCTGGTTCCCCTCCCTGTACTGCAGCTATTCCCCTGTGTTTCTGAGTTTGCCTCAGCTCTCATGGCCCAATTCAGAAGGTGGTTAGAATTATCTCCCACTGGGAGTCCCATGTTTATAATTACAGTTAAATATGGTCCCATGTTATCTTTAAACACATCAACCTATTTCATCATCACAGGTTGGGGGTTGGTAATCCCCTGTGGTCCTTACACACCTTAGGTTTCCTCTCTGTATGATCCTCGATATTACCCTTGGGTCCCTGAGTCACCAAGGTTATTTTAGCCCATTCAGCCTGACCCCTCCCCAGTGTGTCCCTGTAATATCTGTAAATGCCTGGAGCCACTGATCGGCTGTGCACTGGGAGGGAAGCAGCTCACACCCTCACCATCTCATTGCAGAGACATGTTCTGCTGTACACATCGTGGCATCTTGGCCTGACACCATCATCGGTGAGACTGTATCTCAACTAATTTATCTGTATTCACCCAATAAGGCCCATTATTACCATTTCTCTATCAGGCTGGGTGGTCATTCACCAACATCTGTCGTTCAGCTGGATAAACGGTTCAGTTTGGTTTCTGTCAGTTCCCTTTCTTGTCCCCCTCCCGTCTGTCCAAGTTTGAGCTTTGATGCCGAGCGGTGCCACAGACATGGCCTTCTGGGCCTTACAGGGCGGTGGGTCAACCCACCTATTGTCCTCTCTCTGTCCATACGTGGGCGCTTTGTCATCTAACCCGTCCCAGTCAGTGTCACCATCCTCACTGCCTTCTGAGGATAGTGGGAGACTCGGTATCTCCCCCACTGTAACTACCACCTGGCTCTTTGGCTTTCAGGTCTCGCGTCTGAGAGGCACCACCTTCACTTGTTCCTGTTTCCCATAATAACGTAACACATCCTGTCATTCCTGGAATAAAACAGAACAAAATGTAAATTTGGTTTGACTTGAAATATGAGTAATTTGACATTCACTTGACATATCTATAGAAGTGAAAATTCTACTGTGATTATTTAAGTGACTTTAACGTGATCATATGGTGAAAATGATGATAATCAACGACAATGAATGAACTGAATAATATGTGATTATTTGCACAAGTTCTTGCAATGAAAATTCAATTTTATTTTAATGCTTGTCACCCATTACACCATGGGCATTGTTATTAGGGAATAAAGTAATGGAAGGATATCAGAGAAAATAAATAGACTTTAATTTTAGCTTCACTACAATAATGAACCAAAACAATATTTGGACATACGGGTAAACTACATAACAAAGTTTCCATTGTCATTATTACCATGAAAACTATTTTAGTTTGCAAGTTGTTTTATACTAAGAATAATTGGAAATAAATTGTGATTATGAATTGACCATTTAACATATATTTTGAAGAGAGTAATCAGATATATTTTTTGCAGGAAATTAGGAAAGTAAATAAATATGTATATATTGATATTAATAGTTTTAAAATGTTTAGAAGTTGACTAGGATTATTTGATTGAGAGAGGCTGCATGATTATAAAGACTAATTCACCTTTTTCATTGCATTGTTGGTTTCACTAGAATCTGTTGTGGTCTAAGCTCTTGTTGTGTGCAATGGACTGTCACTAATAGCTTCATTAACCTGCGAGTCTCAGATCAGGTTTCCTTTGTCTGTAAGTCAGTCTGTAAGTGCGCGACACACCTGCTTTTCTGAGGGGAAACAGCGACTCTTTTCAAAGGAAATAAGTGGCAGATCACTGAGAATGGTTTCTACTGCAAACCATAAGCAGGGAAGTGTTTTTCCAAAGAATTCCAATCTTTATCTATAAATCTGATGGTATCTGTGTTTGTCAGTTTGTGGAGGATTTTGTTCTGAGCTGTTTTATACAAGCAGTTGGTTCATTAAGTCTTTGCCAAGAATGTTGTTTACTTTCCCCTTTTACTGTGATTCTGCAGGTTAGAATATTCTGAGAGTCAATAATGTCCAATAACTGAACATTGAATGATTTTGACTCTAACAGAGCAGTTGCCTTGTTTTCAGCTAATTATTCATGTTTTTTATTTCCTGGTTGAGTTGAATGTTACAGAAACAGGCTCTGAGCAATGTTTCCATTCACTTGTGTTGGAGTCACTGACAGCCACATGGTCAGTCAGTTTCAGGCTGATGGATCAGTTTCTCTGACCTTGTACATGATGACACTGTTGGAGTATTGATGTTGTTGTTAACCACATTAACTGGGCTGGAGTTGACTGATCTTACATTGCCACTTTCTGAACCTCAGGCTGTCTCTCTGGGCAGTAAGTCTCCAAAAACAGTAATGTGACAATGCGCAAGGATCATCTGTTTTGATTTAAATTGTGATTGTAGCACTGCTGCTTCACAGCATCAGGTACAAGGTTGGAGTCCAGCCTTGGTCAACGGCCTGTGTGGAGTCCCCACATTCTCCCCATGATAGTGTGGGTCCCCTCCAGGTGCTCTGGTTTCCTCCCACAGTCCAAAGATGTGCAGGTGGATCAGTCATGCTAAATTGTCCACAGTATCCAGGATTGTGCAGACTAGGTGGATCAGCCATGGGCCATGCAGTGTTACAGTGATAGCGTGCTCTGGGTGTGATGTTCTTTGGATGGTCGGCGCGATTTGATGGGCCAGTGCACTACTTCCACACTGTAGGGACTCTATTCTATGATTGAGGATAAAGGCTACACAGCCGGGTGTCCTTGGAGAAGGACCATGTGGTGTGTATCAATTCTCTCGATGCCTTTAGATAGAGGTGGGCACCGCAGGGGATACAGTGCTTTATCCCCACTGCTGCCCCCTCCCCACAACTCTACTTTGATTTAGTCCCTTCTCACTCTGTCACTTGTAATGGTTTGCTTGGCCCGTAATGGGCTTTGTTTGGAAATATTCAATTGGTTACACAAATGGTTTACTGTTGGTGATGATATGTCTAGATTAGAGTGGTGCTGGAAAAGCACAGCAGGTCAGGCAGGATCCGGGGAGCCGGAACATCAACGTTTTGGCAAAAGCCCTTTTCCAGCACCACTCTAATCTCGGCTCTGGTTTCCAGCATCTGCAGTCCTCACTTTTGCACTGCTGGTGATTATATGTTAACCAAAAGCAAAATGGCATAATGATGATTTTGATGGTGGGAAGGTTGCTGTGATAACATTTCTGTGTCAGGGAAATGGGGAAAAAGAACGCTTCGCAGCTCACAGAAGGAGACCTGAAAAGCAATTACATCAAACCAAAGGTTCAGACAGGGAGGGAATATTTCCCTGGAGCTTGAGTAACTGGAAAGTGATGGTGTCCGTGACAAAAGGGATTTTGTTTTACAGTGGTTGAGAGTTTTAAAACTGTTATATTCAGACAGTTTAATTTATTTTCTTTAATTTTATTTGCTTTGCAAAAAACTTTTACAACATTTTAAAACCAAAATTTACAAACTTTGTGTTAAAGATAAATGTTAAATAAAATCCATCAAACCTTCCCTCACTGAAACCTGTTGTGGAAGTGCAATCTCCTGGAGAATCCCTGCCCACTCCTTCCTACCCGGGCTCCATGGCTATATACATACCTGGGAGATAGCAGCAGGAGGAGACCATTCAGCCTTTCAATCCTGCTCCACCATTCAATGGGAAACAGCTGACCATCCAGCTCAGTCTCCTGTTCCTGCTGTGTTCCAATCCCCTTTCATGACTTTACCCGAAGAACTATATCTAAGTCCTCCTTTGGCTTCACTACCTTTTGTTCCAGTGACGTGGCGGTGTTACTGTGTGGGTGTAGGCAGGGGTAATGTGATGGTGCTGCCTCCTGGAGGATGCACTCAGCATCCCTCATCATCCTGCAGTAACATCAACTGGGGTTCAGCAACTAGAGATAGAAACCATTTCCAGGATATGGGCATCACTGGCTCAGCCAGCATTTATTCCCCATCTCTAGTTACCCTTGAGAAGATGGGAGTGAGCTGCTGTCTTGAACCATTCACAGTCCATTTGGTGCAGATAGACCAACAATGCTGGGAGGGAGAGTGTTGCAGGATTTTGGCCGAGTGATTCTCTATCTTTGGTTCTTCAAATGCTGGTTAACATAATCACAATCTGCACATGATTTTGAGATTTCAGTCTGCAAATCTTCACCATCTAGCACCCTGTATAAAGGAATATGTACAGATTAGAAATTCAGAGCAGACAATTCTAGCTTCTTTGGAATATCTTTTTCCCCTTTCTTCCCCCGAAGCTGTTACCCTCCAGCCCACTTACTCTCCCACCATTCTGACTCTGCTACCCCCTAGTGTACACCCTGCCCATTCTCATGGAGTTACTGATAAACAGATCCATGCCACCACTTCCCGTCCCTGGTCAGACTCAGCACCCTTTCTGGGTTCACTTCCTTTCCCTTCAGTTGCTGCAAGTCAATAATGTAACAGCAGAATGAAACAAAAGGAAACAGAAAGGGAGGTGGCAGATCCTGGACAGAAGAGGAACCTTCAGTCTGGGAGAATGGGTCAGATCCTTCTTTGTTTCCCATTTGTTGATTCCCAGCATTACAATGAATTAGGGATGGAGAGTGGTCCCACATGGGTGTGGTGACCCCCTAACAGATCAATACCAGAAGCAGATGCATCCCTTCCCCAGCCAATCACAGTGTGAAATACTTTCTGCAAAGTATACTTACCTAAAGCACATGCTCCAAAACCCGCCCACATTCTGTACATGTACAGTGCGGGGTTTCCCCACACACGTGTGGTCCCTGCCACAGGGATTGTGGGTGTTGTAGTCCCCAAGAAGCCACTGGAGCCCTGTCTCTGGAAAGTGTATGAAAAATGTGGACTGGAGGGTGTTGTGTATAGGATCCCCATTCAGACACACAGGACATATGGGCTGTCACTGGGTTTTACTGAGACACCTGCTTCCACAACCTGATTTTCTGATGTAAGGAATATAGATTCAGCCAACTGGGGCGTGGGAAGTGAATTGGAGGAGCAGATTTTAAGCAGAGGTGGCTCAATGGTTAGCACTGCTGACTCACAGTGTCAGGGACCTGGATTTGATTTTAGCCTTAGGTGACTGTGTGGAGTTTACACGTTCTCCCCGTGTCTGAGCGGGTTTCCTCTGGGTGCTCCCGTTTCATCCCACAGTCCAAAGATGTGCAGGTTAGGAGGATTGGATATGCTAAATTGCCCACAGTGTCCATGCCTGTGCAGGTTAAGCCATTAACCATGGGAAATACAGGGAATGGGTGAGTCTGAATGGGATGCTCATTATAGGGTTGGTGTGGACTCCATGGACGAATACCCTGTTTCTGCACTGTAGGGATTCTATTCTAATTTCATGAAGAAGAATGTACCTATCTCAATGTGCTGTGAATCTGTGGAATTCCCTATTCAAAATGCAGTGGATGCCAGGACAATGAGCAGATTTAATGAAGAGATACAGATGTTGAATTTGCAATGAGATGAAGGGTGAGAGAGAGCAGGCAGGAAAACCCAGCTGAGACCGAGGTGAGCTCAATCATCACCGTATTAAATGGTGGGGCTGGTTCGAAGGGCTGCATTCCCTCTCCTGTACCCAGTGCTCATCTTCTTATGGTAATAACTGGAAAGCTGAATCCAAAACTCACCACCCTCCCCAAAGGAGTCATGATTTGGAGATGCTGGTGTTGGACTGGGGTGTACAAAGTTAAAAATCACACAACACCAGGCTGTAGTCCAACAGGTTTAATTGGAAGCACACTAGCTTTTGGAGCGACGCTCCTTCATCAGGTGATTGTGGAGGGCTCGATCATAACACAGAGTTTATAGCAAAAATTTGCAGTGTGATGTAACTGAAATTATACATTGAAAAATTAATTGTCTGTTAAGCCTTTCATCTGTGAGAATACAGTGATAGTTTGACTTCTTTCATGTGTAAATCACAAAACCCTTCTTTTTAAAGTTGCATTCTCAGGTTAGCTGCTAACAATGGTTTATAGTGAGACAATATGTTGAAGGTGTTAGTTCCCTTTGTTCTCTGCCTATGACCTGATGTTTAGATTGATCCTCTCTCCACAGTCACCACGCTAACATGGACTTGGCTGTACCTCAGTAATTTTTCCAGTCACACTGACATTTGAAATATTCACCCACGGACAGAATACACACCTTCCCTTCCACATGAAAAAGGCCAATGATATTCAGATCGGCACGGATCAAGTAACTATCAAAACTGAAAATGAAGTTCAATTTAAATTTCTCATCTGCAAATCTGCCCTTTCAGTTCTCTACAACAGAGAAAACAAGTCACCACCGTTAACACAGGATGGAAATTCATAAGACAATTATAGTATTAAATTGCAGTTTCTTTGTTCCCCCAAAGCTTTAAATCTCAGTCTCACAATTTCTCTCTTCTGTGAACTGAAATCCAAAATAATCTCCTCACTCCTTCCCTCCACACCTAGTTCTAACACTCTCCTCTCTTTGAATTCAGCTTCCTAGCTCCTGCCTACAGACTAAAAACCAAAAAAAGGGGTGGCACGATGGCACGGCAGCCCCACAGCACTAGGGTCACAGGTTCGATTCCAGCAATCCAAAGATGCGCAGGTCAGGTGAATCGGCCAGGCTAAATTGCCCATAATATTAGATGCATTAATCAGAGGGAAATGGGTCTGGGTGGGTAACCCGAGGGTCGGTGTAGACTGTTTGGGCCGAAGGGCCTGTTTCCACACTGTAGGAAATCTAATCTAATCAAATCAATGAGTCTGACTCGGAGCCTCCTGGGTGTTGGTGAATCCTCCCCACACCTCCCAGGGCTTCCTTCTGGGACAGAACGGACTGACGTTTTCCCCCCCAATCTGGAACCTCTTATTTATTCCCCTACTCCGATCCTCTGATGAGAACCATCCTGCACACACTGGCCAAATCATATCTGGTTGAATAAAAATGAACTAAAATGAATGTTCCTCTCCGTAACATCCCTGAATCTTCACCCGAGTTCTGATAACTTTCTGCAAAATACTCCCCCACTGATACGCCGACCACTTGTCCCGATACCAGGGGAGGGGCCATTCCCCTGGGACCTGTTCCCAGAGGGAGGAAGGGAGTGAGCTGCCAATGAAAGATCAATCCCACACACCCACAGCCGCTCTCCCTGGCACTGACCCACCTTGCACATACACCAACAATTGCCCAGCACTGCGCCCATGCACCGGTCTCCCCTCCTGCAGAGCATGCTCCAGATCACACAGGAGCCTGAGTGATTGACAGCAGCCACTGCCCAATAGGGTGGAGGGGGCGGGGCTGGAGGACTGGGACAATGGGATTGTAAACAATGAATGAATGTGGAGGACACTGGGGGATGGACAGGTCAGTGAGGGACATGAGCAGTGCAGCAGCAGGAGGGGATCCTGGACAAACTGAGCAATGGGAGAGTCTAACAGGAGAGAAACTACAGGAAGGTTTTGTTTAGAGGCTCAGGCAGGGACAGCTGGGAGACAGTATGGCCTGGTGGCTTGGGCAGGTTTTCCAATCAGCCACTTCAAAGATGCTGTCACTCAACTTTGAACCTGATCCTCCTGGTCCAGAGGTAAGGACACTACCACCATTTCTTGGTGGACTAGAGGAAAGAAGGGAAGATGTTCTCCGTCTCACTCACATGGAAACTCCATGAGCTCCTACCACTTACTGTCTCTGGTGGGGATGGAGGAGACAGAGCAGATGGGAGCAGGGTTAGGGATATAGGGACTGCCTTTGAAAAGGAACTCACTGTGTTGGTGATATTAATAAGACTCGATACACAGTCACTAACACAAAGCTGGTGTACGTGAACTTTATCCAGAATATGAACACCCATAACTGGGTGACGCAGACTCCAATGTACAGAGTTAAGTCCTGTATACTATTAACAGCTTTGTGTGTGAGAAATCACGTCTCATGAACTTAAGTCAGGGCAAAAGGGTGGAAATCATCTACATGGTCTTCAGTAAGGCGTTCAAGAAGGTTCCCCATGGGAGATTAGTTAGCAAGGTTAGATCTCACGGAATACAGAGAGAGAACGAGCCGTTTGGATACAAAACTGGCTCAGAGGTAGAAGACAGAGGGTGGTGCCAGAAGGTTACTTTTCAGATTGGAGACCTGTGACCAGTGGGGTGTCACAAAGGATCGGTGCTGGATCCACTAATTTTCATAATTTATATAAATGATTTGGAAGTGAATATAGAAAGTATTGTTAGTAAGATGACATCAAAATTGGAGGTGTAGTGGACAGTGAATAAGATTATCTCAGATTACAACGGGATCTTGGTCAGATGGTTGAGGATTGGCAAATGGAGTTTAATTCAGATAAATGTGAGGTGCTACATTTTGGAAAAGCAAATATTAGCAGGATGTATACACTTAATGGTAAGGTCCTCGGGAGCGCTGCTGAACAAAGAGACCTTGGAGTGCAGGTTCACAGCTCATTGAAAGCAGAATCGTAGGTAGATAGGATAGTGAAGAAGGTGTTTAATATGCTTTCCTTTATTGGTCAGAGCACTGAGTATAGGAGTTGGGAGGTCATGTTGCGGCTATACAGACATTGGTTAGGTCATGCTTGGAATATTGCGTGCAATTCGGGTCTCCTTCCTCTCAAAACAATATTGTGAAACATGAAAGGGGTCAGAAAAGTATTACAAGCATGTTGCCAGGGTTGGAGGATTTGAGCTATAGGGAGAGGATGAATACACCGTTTTCCCTGGAGCGTCAGAGGCTGATGGGTGACCTTATAGAGGTTTATAAAATCAGTAGGGGCATGGATAGGGTAAATACACAAGGTCTTTTCCCTGCGGTGGGGAGGAGGTACGATGGGGGGGGGTGGGAGACAGAGGGGGGAGACTGAGAGGGGAGGGTGACGGTTAGCTTGTAGATCTACAACACAATCCTGTTCCTGTTTTCTCCCCATCCCCTTCAATCCCTCTGAAGGGCTCAGAGTAAGTGCACAGACCCTGGAAAATAGAGCTTTAGGGTGACCAAGTGCTGAAGGTTGCATTTGGGACGTTGACCTTTATTAGTCTGTGCACTTTATCAATAAATGGACCTGGGTTCAATTCCACTGTCCTGGATTCTTGTCAGTGGCCACAGACGCGCCTGTCTCTGACCCTGACTACTGGATCCCCTGTCACTATAGCTCTGCCATTCTCCTTCCTCCCGTTCTGTGCAGCGGAGCTCTCTGTGGGGTCATGAACCTGGCTGTTGCTGATTTCCCCTGAGAGGCAACCCCACCTGTTCCCTCCCTTATAGAATCCCAAGCGGTGCACAATATCTGTATGAGAAGCGAAATGATCATGGGGAGTCCTGCACTCCCTTCCTGAGCCTTTTGCTTGATATGATGGTCACCCATTCCCTTTCTGCCTGTGTAACCCTCACCTGCAGTGTGACTAACTCACTAAACGTGCCGTCCATAGCATTCTCAGTATTGCTCCACAGTGAGTCCACTCTCAGCTCCAGGTCTGAAAAGCAGTTTCCCAGTAGCTGCAGATGGACACCCTTCCTGCACACACAGCCGTCAGGGACACTGGAAGTGTCCCTTATTTCCCACATTGTACAAGAGGAGCGCCCCACGGGTCTGAGGGCTCCTGTAACAATGTGTCTCTAGTTTCAGCTAGTTACTCCCATTAGGAGAATTTAAATGAGCAAAAACCTTCCTTCTCTTCCAACATTTCCATTATCATCAAAAGCCCCGATCTTTACTTAAGCTGACATTTTACACTTTAAAAACTGTTTTAAAAAAAACACTCAGCAGGTATCGCTTACAACTTGGCTGTTCCCTTTGGGACCATGTGAATTGCTGAATGGCCTGGACTAAAACTGAAGCTGTGGTTCACCTTCTCCCTGTCTCCCCTCGCTCTATTTACACCCAACTCCAAAACACTCTCATTGAACCAAGCAGCCCTCACGGTGCAGCCCTGTCATTTTCATTGTCTGCTCACACCTACACTGCCCTCAGCCTCCTGTACTGTTCCAATGCATCTCAATGGGAGCTGAAGAACTGCATCTCATCTTTCAATTCAGCCCTTTGTAACCCCAGAGTCAATACGGACCTCAGCAGTTTCTGAATGAACAGACAGTTGTCAAAACCTGGAACATTCCACCCGAAATGGTGCTGGAATTTGAGTCCATAAGGAATTTTAATCAGAAGCTTGCAGGGAATTGAAAATGAGGAGTTTACAGGTTAACATCAGAAAGTGGGTGATTGGGTCTAAATCTGACAGTTCCTATGTAGAGACGAGGTGTAATTTGGACAAATCTGTGTTCCCTCTCAGGGCCCAGAATTGAGCACAAACCCAAAGGGTGATCCCTTCGAACATCTTTCTGCTTTTTGCTTGAAAAAAAGAGATACTTTCCCACAGACAGAACAGACACACCTTTTTCCTTCCCCAGTTAAATGTCAATGGTATTCCGATCCTGATGACCCTGCTGACGATAGAAAGTTGATTTTGAGATCCCTGTCTCAATTATTAAATAAAATCCTATAAAATGAATTCACAAAATAAAACTCACAGTCAGTGCAGGCTGAACAGTAAAGACAAATACTTCTCTTGGTATGTGTTTGATGTGTAAATGCTCCTCTTCAAATCACCCCGACCCCACCCAGGAAGAGGATATGCCCATGCGCCTCGCTGTACCTTGTCCCCAATAAAGATGGTGGCCATAACCCAGAACCCATCACCGCCTGAGGCCCACAGCCGTTTTCCCATTTGCTGTAAACGTGGGACCAAGAGTTTCTAATTCAGGCCTAACTACCTGTACAGAGTGTAATTAAACCCTTCCAGTCTAAACTGATCCAACTCCCCTTTCCCGTTTCCTCCTTCTGCACACACTAAGGGTCATTCTAGGTCCAGTGACCCTCACTCAGAACTGACTGCAGCTGGGAAAATTAGAATCCCTACAGTGTGGAAACAGGCCATTCGGCCCAACAAGTCCACACTCACCCTCTGAAGAGTTTCTCAACCAAACCCATTCCCCGACCCTATTATTTTACATTTACCCTGACTAATGTACCTAACCTATACATCCCTGAACACTACGGGAAATTTAGCTTGGCCAATTCACCATACTGCACATCTTTGGACTGCAGGAGATAGGGGGTAAAGAGTAAATAATAGGTGGGGACAGAGCCCAAAAGAAAAAATAACATTTGGAAAGAAAGGAGTAGATAACAATCTGCTGGGAGGGTGAATAGCTGTGAATGGAGGGGACAGGAACCTGTGTCTGGCAGCAGCTCAGTGGAGGTGCTGGAAATGGCAGTTGATGATCTACATTCTGCTGCAAAACAGACCCTGAGCTTCCAGCTGCCTGCTACTTTAACACACGAACCTGTTCCCTGGCCAACATCTCTGTCTCATGCTTACTGCAGTGTTCCAGTGAAGCTTGATGCAAGCTGGCAGAACATTCCAGAACATTCCAAAACACACCATATTTCAAGGACTGCAATTTCCCCTCCTACGTGGTCAACAATACCCTCCAGTGTATCTCCACCACTTCCCGCACCTCTGCCATTGAACCACACCTCTCCAACTGCAACAAGGATAGAACCCCCCAGTCCTCACCTTCCACCCAGATACAACGCATCATCCTCCGCCATTTTCACCACCTACAATCAGATCCCACCGGAGATATATTTCCCTCTCCATTCCTTTCAGCATTCCACAGAGACCATTCCCTGTGAATCCTAGTCAGATCCATGCTCCCCAACAACCCACCTTCCACTCACAGCACCTTCACTTGTCAATACAAGAGGTGCAAAACCTGTGCCCACACCTCCCCCTCACCTCCAACGGACCATTCCCCATCCAGCAGAGATTTTCCTGCACATCCAAACACCTCACCTATTATGGCCTTTGCTTTCGATGTTGTCTCCTGGGACACCAACTTGCGGAATGTTTCAGGGAGCATTTCTGGGACACATGCACCAACCAACCCCACCATCCTGTGGCTGACCACTTCAACTTCCCTACCCACTCCTCCAAGGACATGCAAGTCATGGGCCACCTCCACCACCAAATCCCAGCTACCCGACGCCTGGAGGAAGAAATTGGGACCCTTTAACCACAGAATCAAGGTTTCCTCATCTCCCCTCCCCTGCCTTATCCCAGATCCAACCCTCCAACTCGACACCACACCCTTAAACTGTCCCACCTGTCCACTTTCCTTTCCAATTATCCACTCCACCCTATCTCCATTACCCTCTAACTACATCTACCCATTGCCTTCCTAGCCCACTTCCCACCAACACCACACATCCCTCTTATTTATCTCTCAGCCCTCTTACTTCCCACCCCACTCCCAATCCTGGCATTCCTGATGAATGGAATATGCCCAAAACGTCGATTATCCTTCTCCTGGGATGCTGCCTGACCTGCTGTGCTTTTCCAGCGCCACATGTTAACGCAAGTTGGAAGAACAACACCTTATCTTCTACTTGGGGACCCTGCACCCCTCTAGCCCCCGTATCAAAATCAATAATTTAGGTCCTGAACTCTCCAATGTCCTAGCGCCATAGCCTCTTAAACCACACACCAGGCCTTGTTAGTACATAACCTACCATTACACATTAGCTATAGTTAGCCACTAACAGTCCCCATAAACGGCTATTCACCCTGCCCCAGCCAGATCGTTATCCACTCCTTTGTCCAACTGCTCCCATCTCTTTGGACTCTATCACCACCTATCATTTACTCCTTAACCCCGATCTTCTGCATATATACCAACATTTTTTTTCAGTAGCATCAGTTCTGAGGAAGGGTCAGCAGATCCAAAATGTTAACTCCGATTTCTCTTCACAGATGCTGCCAGACCTGCTGAGCTTTTCCAGTATCTTTTGGCTGTTGAGTGAGATTTACAGCATCCGCAGTTCTTTTGGTTCTAATTTACCAGGAATTTCTCATTTAAGTCTAGCAGCCTAAAACTGTGCGTTTATAAACCCTCCCAGTCCACAATAACTCAATTTCTTCCCCAGACTTTGCAGTCTCTCCCACTCCCTTCACACTCATGAGGACCTCTCTCACAGTGACACTGCGCCTGCACAGCTCATGGCCATGTGTTGGCCTGCTGGACCCACCCCAATTCACTCCCATTGGCCGAAGGATCACGCCAATTCTCCTATTGGTCTGAAGCTGCTGTCAATCACCTGGGCCCCATTGTGACATGAGTGGGCTCCTCCCAAGAGCATCGGATGATGAGGGGTGACCTCATAGAGCTTTCTAAAATCATGAGGAGTATGGATGGGAAAAATAGACAAGGGCTTTTCCCTGGGGTGGGGGAGTCTAGAACGAGAGGGTGTAGGTTTAAGGTGAGAGGGGAAAGATTTAAAAGGGACCCAAGAGGCAACTTTTTTCACACTGAGATGGGTGCCTGTATGGAATCTTCGGTTCGGGGAAGTGGTGGAGGCTGGTACAGTTACACCATTCGGCATCTGGATGGGCATGTGAATAGGAAGGGTGTAGAGGGATATGTGCCAAATGTTGGGATATCTGGTCGGCATGGACCAGTTCAACCAAAGGGTCTAATTCCATGCTGTATGTCTCTTGGACTCTGCCCTGGGATGAGCTTCATCATTCACAGTGAATGGGGCAGTAACGCAGAGCACAGGGGTTTGGGGCTATTCAGCTGTACTGGCCCCTCTGGAGATGGTGCCAGTCTATCCCAACTCACCTCCCATTTGTCTGTAGCCCTCCAAATCCTTCCTTAAAAAAGTTAAATTCCAAATTTGTTTTCTCAATAACTACTGAATCTGCGTCCAAACTGTTCCAGATGCTCAGAACTTAGTGAGTACAATAATCTTCACATTTTTAACCTGTTTTATTTGCCATTTACCTGAAAGTAGTTACTCAAAATTGTGACGTTAATAATTTCTCCGTCTGTCTCTCTGTAAATTAAATATCCTGGAAACAAATCTGCTCCTGGTCGAAATCCCTGCCTAACCTTCTCAGCTCCAAGGAGAATTAGTTGATCTTCTGCTAACTCTCCATAAAAGAGAAACCCATCTTAATTTTAGTAGTGCCATAAAGATGTACAGCAGAGAAACAGACCCTTCGATCCAACTTGTCCATGCCGACCAGATATCCTAAATTAATATCATCCCATATGCCAGCTCTTGGCCTGTATCCTTCTAAACTTTTGCTAATCACATACAACATCTCAAAGGCATAACTGGGTAATTGTACCTGCCTCCACACTTCCTCTGGCAGCTCCTTCCACACACGTACTATGTTCAGCTGGAAACATTGCCCCTTAGATCCCTTTTAAATCTTTTCCCTCACACCTGAAGCCTGTGCCCCCAAGCTTTGGACTCACATATCCTGGGAATAAGACTCTGGGATTTCATCCTATCCATGCTCCTCACAAATGTATCCGATGCTCCAGGGAAAACAGCTCCAGCCTATTCACCCTCTATCTATATAGCTCAAACCCTCAACCCTAGCAACATCTTTGCAGATCTTTTCCGAACCCTTTCAAATTTCATAATATTATTCCGATAGCGGGGAGACCAGGACTGAAAGCAGAATTCCAGAAGTGGCTGAATCAATGTGCTGTGCAGCCGCAGAATGACATCCCAACTCCACTACTCAATGTACTGACCAGTAAAGGCAAGTACACCAAACACCTTGTTCACTACCCTGCCTATGATTCCACTTTCAAGGAACTATGAACCTGCACTGAAAGATCTCTTTGTTCAGCAACACCCCCCAGGACCTTCCCATTAAGTGTATAATTCCTGCCCTCATTTGCTTTTCCAAAATGGAGCACCTCACATTTATCTGAAATAAACTCGATCTGACAATCCTCAGCCCATTTGATTGAAGTCCCATTGTACTCTGAGGTAACCTTCTTTACTGTCCAGTGCACCTCCAATTTTGATGTCTACTGTAAGCCTACTAACTATACCTCATATATTCACACACAAATCATTGATATAAATGATGAAAATCAGTGGATCCAGCACTGATCCTTACACCATATTGCTCATCACAGGCCTCCAGTCCGAAAAGCACTACTCTCCGTCCCCAACCTTCCCGCCAATTTGTATATAATAGCTGGCTCTCTCTGCATCCCATGGTGTCTAACTTGCTAATCAGTCTGTTATGTGGAACCTTTTTGAATGTCTTTCTGAAGTCCAAGTTAGTGATGTATGTACAAAGCCATGCTGACTATTCCTAATCACTTCTTGCCTTTCCAATTACATATAAACCTGTCCTTCAGAATTCCTTCCAACACCTTGTCTGCCACTACCCTCAGGCTCACCAGTGTATTGTTCCCTGGCCTTTCCTCATCACCTTTCTCAAATAATGGCTCCTGTCTTGCAGCACCTCACCTCCGGCTATCGGTGATACAAATCTCTCAACGAGGGGCCCGGCGATCACTTCCCACAAAGATTTGGGATACACCTGATCAGGTCCCACAGATTTACTCAGCTTTCTGTATAAGACATCCCGTACAACCTCCTCTGTAATATGGACAGTTGTCAAATCATCACTATTTATTTCTCCAAACTCTCTAGCTTCCATATCCTCTTTCAGTAAAAGCTGACATGAAATCCTTGGGTAGTATCTCTCCCACCTTCTGTGGTTCCACAGACAGCCTTGTTGATCTTTGAGGGTCCCTATTCTCTGCCTGGTTACTCTTTTGTCCTTAGTGTTTTGTAGAATCTCTTTGGGTTGTCCTTAAACCTCTTTCCCCCCAAAGCTCTCTCATGTATCCTTTTTGCCCTCCTGTTTTCCCTCACGTGTACTCCTATTGCCCCTATACTCCGAGGGATTCACTCAAACCCAGCTGTCCGTAGCTGCCATATCCCTCCGTCATCTTTTTGACCAGACCCTCAATTTCTCTAGACACACAGCATTCTCTACACCTACCAGACTTGGCTTTAACAGGAACATACTGTCTATGTTCTCTTGTTGTCTCATTTTCACAGGCCTATGGAGGCAATGGCAGATGAGGACATGGAAACAGTCACTCTCAGTAAAGAGGTAGTGTTGGAACAGATAACAGCCCAAAAGAACATGGGTCTCCTGGCCGTGATGGAATGCATCCCAGGGGACTAAAAGAGATGGTGAAGGGTTTATTGTCCTTCCTTGCTAGAGGGATGGTTATGCTGCAGTTGTACAGGGTGCTGGTGAGGCCACACCTGGAGTACTGTGTACAGGTTTGATCTCCTTTCTTCAACAAGGATGTACTGACACTGGAGGGGGTGCAGAGGAGGATCACTAGTTTGAGTCGGGGGTTGAGAGGATTGGTGTATGTGGAGAGACTGAATAGACTGGGATTATACTTGTTGGAATTTAGAAGAATGGGAGGCTGTATTGGAAAAAATAAAATTAAGAAGGGAATAGATAAGATAGAAGCAGGGAGGTTATTTCCATTGGGGGGCGGGTCAGTCTAGAGAGCACAGCGTCAAAATAAGGGGGTATCTGATTTAGGACAGAGTTGAGGAGGAACTTCTTCAGCCAAAGGGTTATGATTCTGTGGAATTCCCTGCTGAGTGTAGCAGTTGATGTTATCAACTTGAATGTCTTTAAGGCAAAATGTAGATTTGCAAACAGGAATCGAATTAAGGGTTATGGTGAGAGAGCAGGAAAGTGGAGCCGAGGCCATGAAAAGATCAGCCCTGATCTTATTGAATGGCAGTGCAGGCTTGAGGGGCCAGATGGCCTACCCCTGCTCCTATTCCTTCTGTTCTTATGTTCCCACTTTCCAGCCGTCCCTTTACCTGGGGGTTGCAAAGAAATATTGAAAGTTCTTGCCTTGTACCATCAAAATTCACCTTTGTCCAATTTTGAACACCAACTTTTAGATCTGATCTATTATTTTCTGCAACTATTTTAAAACCAGTAGAATTGTCGTCAAAGAATCCCAAGTGTGGAAGCAGGCCATTCGGCCCATCACATCCACACTGACCCTCAGAGCCTCCTATCTTACCCCTGTAACGCTGCATTTCCCATGACCAATCCACCTAGCCTGCACATCTCTGAACATTTCCCCATGGCCAATCCACCCACCTGCCCATCCCTGAACAATACGGCAATCCAGCCTGGATTCTCCACCCAACCTGCACACCTTTGGACTGTGGGAGGAAACCAGAACACCTGGATGAAACCCACACAGACAACCTCAATAAGGTGATCGTCCTGTTCTTATTTCCCAGTTTCACCCAAGTAATTTCAACGGGCGAACCCCCATGAATATCCTCCCTAAGCACAACAATAATGTTATCCCTACTCAAAAACACCATTCCACCTTCTCTCTTATCCCCCTTTCTACCCTTCCTCATATCTATTCCCTGGAACATTAAGCTACCTGGCCTGTCCAACCTAAGCCACGTTTCTGTCATACCCACTATATCCCAGTCCCATGTTCAAAACCATATCTTAAGCTCATCTGCTTTCCCTGTAAAACCTCTTGCATTGAAATAAATGCAGTGCAGTGCTATCAAAAGGACAGACTGATGGGCAGAGGGGGTGGGATGGCCCTGTTGATGAGGGATGACGTTCAGTCCCTTGGGAAAGGGGGATACACAGAATCAGGAGATGTAGAGTCAGATTGGAGGGTGGCTAATGTTATCCCACTTTTCAAAAAAAGTTGGGAGAGATAAAACAAGGAATTATAGACCGGTTAGTCTGATGTCAGTGGTGAGAATGACGCTGAGTCAATTACAAAAGATGAAATTATGGCTCATTTGGATAGCAGTAATAGGATTCGTCAGAGTCAGCATGGATTTACAAAGGGGAATATACTGACTTGGATTGAAAATTGGCTGGCTGACAGGAAGCAAAGAGTAGTGATAAACGCTTCCTTTCGGAATGGCAGGCAGTGACTAGTGAGATACCACAAGGTTCGGTGCTGGGACCGCAGCTGTTTACAATATACATTAATAATATAGATGAACATCTTAAAAGTAATATTAGCAAATTTGCTGATGACACAAAGCTGGGTGGCAGGGTGAAATGTGAGGAGGATGTTATGAGAATACAGGTTAACTTGGACAGGCTAGGTGAGTGGACAGATGCATAGTAGACTCAGTTTAATGTGGATAAATGTGTGGTTATCCACTTTGGAAGCAAGAACAGGAAGGCAGATTACTATCTAAAAGGAGTCAAGTTTGGTAAAGGGGAAGTACAACGAGATCTAGGTATTCTTGTACATCAGTCAATGAAAGCAAGCATGCAGGTACAGCAGGTAGTGAGAAAGCTCACTGCATGCTGGCCCTCATAACAAGAGGAATTGAGTATAGGAGCAAAGAGGTCCTTCTCCAGCTATTCAGGGCCTGGTAAGACCGCACCTGGAGTATTGTGTGCAGTTTTGGTCTCCACATTTGAGGAAGAGTATTGTGGCTATCGAGGGAGTGTTGGGTAGGTTCACGACGTCAATTCCCGGAATGGCGGAATGATCATATGTTGAAAGATTGGAGCGATTGAGCTTGTGTACACTTGAGTTGAGAAGAATGAGAGGGGATCTGATTAAGACCTACAAGATTATTAAAGGGTTGGACACTCTGGAGGCAGGAAGCATGTTTCCACGGATGGGTGAGTCCAGAACCAGAGGACACAGTTTAAAATAAGGGAGAGGCCATTTAGAAGAGAGTTGAGGAGAAACGTCTTCACCCAGAGAGTAGTGGACACATGGAATGCACTGCCCCAGAAGGCAGTGGAGGCCAAGTCTCTGGATACTTTCAAGAAAGAGATGGATAGAGCTGTTCAAGATAATGGAATCAAGTGTTACAGAGATAAGACAGGAACAGGATACTGATTGTGGATGGTCAGCCATGATCATAATGAATGATTGTGCTGGCTCAAAGGGCAGAATGGCCTATTCCTGCACCGATTGTCTATTGTACCTTGTCAGTCCGACCTCATTCTGTGCCTTGCCCTTGCCTGTCTAACTTCTCAACTGTACCAGCCTCAGGGTTACCTCCTTTCTCACTATCTCTTTAGGTTTACCCCCACGCCCTCACTGGTTTAATGCCTCCCGAGTAGCACTAGCAAATCTCCCTGCTTGGATATTAGACACCTTCCAATTCAGGTGTAATCCATCCTTGTTATGCACGTCACCTCTCCCCCAGCAGAGATTCCAATGATCCAAAAATGGGAATCCTTCTCCCCTGTATCAGATCCTTGGCCACGCATTCATCTGCTCTACCCTGCTATTCCTACTCTCACTAGCATGTGGCACAGGGAGTAATCCAGATATTACTACCCACAAGGACCTGCTTATTATCCTCCAGGCTAATTTGCTATATTCTCTCATCAGGACTTCATCCTTTTCTCTGATGTCATTGGTACCAATGTGCAGCGACCTCCCACTGATCATTCTCCCCTTTCAGAATATTCTGCACCCTCAGAGCCATCCTTCACCCAGACAGTAGGGAGGCACCACCCCATTCTGATGTCTCACTGTCAGCTACAGAAACTGCAGTCTGTGCTGCAGACTAGAGAGCCCCCTATCACCATCGATCGCGTGGAACCTGATATACCTCACATTACACTAGATCCATTACACTAGTAACTTAGCTGTCAGTGCGATATTCCCCTGAGAGTGTGACCCCAACGCTTTCCAAAACAGTATACTTGTTTGAGATGGAAATAACCACAGGACACTCCTGCACTACTTGCCCTCCACTCCTCCATTTCCGAGAGGAAACCCATTTACCTGACTGGATTGGCAGTTTTCCTACCTTTCTGAAACTGCCACTTATCACACCCCCTGGCTCCTGTAAGTTCTTCATTACCTTTAACCATCGCTCCATCTGATCCATGAAATCCTACAGGATTTGCATCCTCACTTCCTGCAACAGACAATCAGGATCATTGAAACTTTCCTTAATCTCCTACATCCAACAGGAAGAGCACATCACTGCACGAATGGCCATCTCTGCACATTAACAGTCCACAGACCCAGAAAAAGGCACCCAGTCTTACAGCTTTACAAAACACGACTATAGAATAAATTAGTACCAATATTTCATATTTAAAAACTTAATCAAAGTGTATCATAAGATGTGTATTTAAAGAAATAAACTGTCGCTGTACTGAATGTTGTAGCTTTACTCAAATAAAACAGACTAAGATTTATCTTTGAAGAGACCGAAACCCACTGAGCTGTGAGTCACAGATGAAGAGCACTAAACAGAACCTTCGGTCAAATTTGTCCATGCCGACCAGATATCAGAACCTAATCTTATCCCTCTTGCCAGCAGCTGGGCCATATCCCTCTAAATCTTTCCCATTCATGTCAAGTATCCTAATGCCTTTAAAATGCTATAATTGTCAGCCTCGACCACTTAATCTGGCAGTTATATGCACCATACATGCACCCTCTCTGCGTGAAAAAGTTGGTCCTTAGTTCCCTTTTATACCTTTTCCCTCTCACCCTCAACCTATGCTCTCTATTTCTGGATTTTCCTACTCAGGGAAAAGACCTTACCTGTTTACCCTATCCATGCTACTAATGATTTTATAAACCTCTATGGAGGTCACCCCTCAGTCTCTGATGCTCCAGGGAAAGAAAGCCGCAGCCTTTTTGCTCTCTTCCTGCAGCTCAAACCCTGGCAATATCCTTGTAAATCTTTCATGAACCTTTTCAAGTTTCACAACATCCTTTCGATTGACGGAGAACAGAATTGCACACAATATTTCAAGAGGCCTAACCAATATCCTGTACATGACCTTCCAACTTCTATACTCAATGCTCTGATCAATAAAGGAATGTATTCCAAACACTTTCTTCAATATCCTATCTACCTGCAACTCTGCGTTCAAGGAAATATGAACCTGCACTGCAAGATATCATTGTTCATTAACACTATCTAGGAATTTGTCACTAAGTGTATCAGTCCTGTTAAGATTTGCTTTACCAAAATGCAGCACATCACATTTATCTCAATTAAACTCCATCTGCCACTTCTCACCCACCTGAACAACATCCTGTTTTAATCTGATGTAACCCTCTTCGCTGTCCACTATACCTGCAATTTTGGTGTCATCTGCAAACTTACTAACTATACCTCCTCTGCTCATATCCAAATCATACAAATAAATGACGAAAAGTAGTGGACCCAGCATTCATCCTTACGGCACTCCACTGGTCACATGCCTCCAATCTGAAAAACAACCCTCCACCACCACGCTGCTTTCTACATTTGAACCAGTTCTGTATCCAAATGGCAAGTTCTTCGTGTATTTCATGAGATCTAACCTCGTTAACCAGTCTTCCATGGGGAACCTTGTCGAGAGCCTTACTGAATTCCATAGATCATGTCCACTTCTCTGCCCTCATCAATCCTCTTTGATAAGTCTTCAAATAACTCAATCAAGTTTGTGAGACATGATTTCCCACGCACATAGTCATGCTGACTATCACTAATCAGTCCTTGCTTTTCAGAATACACGTGCATCTTGCTCCTCAGGATTCCCTCCAACAACTTGCCCAGCATCAATGTCAGGCTCACCGGGCGATAGTTCCCTGGCTTGTCCTTACCACCTTTTTTAAATAGTGCACCACGTTAAACAACCTCTCGTCTTTCAGCATGTCACTTGTGATAATCGATGATACAAATATCTCAGCAAGAGGCCCAGCAATCACATTCCCAGCTTTCCAGAGATCTAGGGTACACCTGATCAGGCGCTGGGGATTAACCAAGCTGTACGGGTTACAAGACACCCAGCACGTCCTCCCCTGTAAGATGGACATATTCAACATCTATTTCCCCACATTCTATATTACCCATGTCCTTCTCCACAGTAAACACTGATGCAAAATATTTAATTAGTATCTCTCCCATCTCCTGTGGCTCCACGCGTAGGCTACCTTGCTGATCTTTGAGGAGCCCTATTCTCTCTCGAGTTACCCTTTTGTTCTTAATGTATTTATAAACACCCTTGAGATTATTCATAACCCTATTTGCCAAAGCTAGCTCATGTCCCCATTTTGCCCTCCTGATTTCCCTCTTAAGTATACTCCTACTGTCTTTAATGCTCAGGGGTTTTTTTTAGGATTTTTGGAATGGAATAAATGCAAAATATTACATCTTGAAAAAACAAACAAGGGCAGAGTTACACTAATTAAAAACATGGCCACGAGTAGCGCTATGGAACAAAGAGGCCGATCTGTTCGGGTCTTTCAAGTATGTGTCACATGTAGACAGGGTGGTTCAGAAGATGCTTGGCACATTTGCCATCATTTCTCAGACCTCTGAGTACAAGAGTTGGGACGTTATTTTGGAGACTTTTCTGGAATTCTGTGTCCAGTTCTGGTCATGCTGATATCGGGAGGACATTATGCAGTTGGAGCGGATTCAGAAGCGATTTCCCAGGATGTTGATTGGAATGAATAGTTTGAATTATAAGCAGATGCTGGATAGGCTGCGACTTCTTTCACTGGCGCGCAGGAGGCTGAGGAGCGACCTTATTAGACGTTTCTCAAATCATGGAGGGGTGGTATCAGTAATGTGAATACCAGGTGTCCTTACCAGGAAGGGATGCGATTCAAGACTGAGTACATGCCTTTTAAGGTGACAGCAGAACGGCTTTAAAAAGGTGTTCGGAACCTTTTATAAAAAAAATTGTTCAGACAATGGTTTATGTGTGGAATGAACTATCAGAGGAAGTGGTAGTTGTGAATCAAATTACAACTTTAGGGTGGCACAGTGACTAGCACTGCTGCCAGGGCCCCAGGTTGGATTCCAGCTTTGGACAACTGTCTCTGTGGGAGTTGCACATTCTTCCAGTGTCTGCATGGGTTTCTTCCAGGGGCTCCAGTTCCCTCCCTAATGAGAGAGCAGCCCTATGGTCTGGGCGGACAATGCTGCCTTTACCTTTTACACAGTGATGCCACTGTGTCTCTGGGGTGGGGAGAGGAAATGCTGAAGGTGGTACATGGGAGATGTTCACTTTCATTAATATTGTTGGGGGCTGCACTGATGCAGGCAAGTGGAGAATGTTCCAACACAATCCTGATGTGTGCCTTATAGAGAGCAAACAGACACTGGGGAATCAGGGGTTTGGGGAAACTGAGGTTGTTCTCTTTGTAGCAGAGGCAATTGAGAGGAGCTGTGACAAAGGGGTTTAGAAAAGTTACCTGTGTAATAACAAACCTTACATCCATCAGCTCATTATACAAGGAGTACAGGACACATATTAAAGGTTTGGGAAGATTCAAAGGAGAACTTTTATGCAGCAAATGGGATTCAGATGGAATACAATACTCACACACAATGCGAATATCCAAGTCCTGATGAACTGACTAATTCAATCAGAGTTTGGTGTTATAATGACTGAGATTACCATCTGAATGTCCACCTGTAGCATCCTGTAATACAAGTTTATAAAATCCATCACTGTCAGTTCAGGTTAGAAACTCACACCATCCCCTCCTCCTGGCCCAGGATGACTGGACACATTACCCCTTGTGGAGATCAGCAGTCAGTTCACAGGGAAATCTATGTGTGCTTCTAGGAGTTTCCACCTTGGGACTTCATGTGACTGAACAAGTCAGATCTTTGACACATGGGACAGAATGTTCCAAGAGTCAGTGAGATGTGGAGAGCAGGATTTGCTTCTTTCGTTTTCCTTCTGTGCTGCTGCTGTGCCTCATCAGAAAGACATGGGGTGTGAAAGGCTCATGCAGTTCGATGGGCAAGTTGCCTCCATTCTGACCAATGGGCAGCAAGCTCCTCCCATAGAATATCTCTAAAAACAGAGCAACTTTGCATGCTTCCCACTGCCCAGTGCTCCCAGTAAATGTTTAGAAGAATGATGGGGGGGGGGGGGGGGGAGCTCCTAGAAAAGGCGTAAAGTTCAAAGAGGATTGAGAAGAGTGAGAGATGCACAGGAGAAGGGGGCAACAAGTTGCCACATGGAGTATGAATTTGGGAAAATGGGAAGTTGGTCATTTTGGAGGAGATAATAAAAGAACAGAGTGCTATTTACTTGGTGGAAACTGTAGAAAGCTGCACCACAAAGGGACCAGGGGTAATTGTGCAGGAAACACAGAAAGCTCGCAGATTCTAGGTCAGTCACAAAATCAAGGGTTCTGTTTCAGATTCATCAAGTTTAAGGCAACACAGACACAGGTAAGGATTTTCAGTAGCAATGGAGCTGGGATGAGGTGGAGACAAGCAACGTTTAAGAGATTGGAATTCCTGTTTGTGTTTGTGTAGATGTGTGATCACAAAATCACCTTGGGGTTACAGATATGACAGCGATGTTGTGAAGAGTCTAGTTCTATCTCACACTGCACCCAGCGAGAGAGAGGGGCTTAGCAGTGAGGGAAAGGAATTTGTAATACCAACTGAAGGCAATGGGTTTAACCATTGCAATGTTTCATTGGAGGAAATTGCAGCTAACTGAGTAGTGGGAGTGTGATAAACAGTTTGATAACTGAGTAACAGTGGAGCAATGGAGAGGGATGATGGGGAGAGAGAGCTTGACATTGTCAGTGTACATGTGAAACCTAACACAGCGCTTTTGGACGATGTCACCTCCTGGCAGTATGTCGGTGAGATACAGGAGGGACACCACATACAAGGAATTCAGAAAGGAAAGGGAGAGTAGAGATGGAGCAGGATTTACAAATGATGGGGAGGTCAAATGCTGGTTTTTCTTGCAGAATGAATGAGAAGGACATAACCAGGAAAGACAGACAGACAGAACAAGGAACAATACCTGTGAATTGGCGACGGGGAGTGATGAGGAGGAAACAGAATTGGAATATCTGTAGTTTAGCGAGACTAGTGAAAGATCAAGATGAGCTCTGATAAGACTTAGCAAGAGACTGGAGAACGATGCAAGTTGGGACATAAATCAGGAACACCATGTGAGGCAGTTTGGCTCGGTGGGCTAGTGGGAGGGAGGGAAGCAGCAGAGGCAGCTGGTCGGATTGTCTCAGACTTAGTGACAGAGAAACTCAATGTGTTTCTTGCTCTTGTTATTGGAGGGAAGGATGAAGGAGACAGGATGATGGACAGTGTTTTACAAAGAAACAAAACCAGGGTTCGTAATATTTAAAATGAGTGAACAAACCTAATGTATTTAACTTTTATCCAGAATATTAAAATGTACAACTGAAGTCACTATTTGAATCCCAGCTTGTCAGATGGTGGAATCTGAATTCAAGAAAAAAATAACTGGAATTAGGAATCTCCTGATCTCCATGGAACCATTGTCAATGGCAAAAACGATCCTGCCAACCTGACAGTCGCCTAACAAGCTACTCACTGTAGTAATCACTGCAAAGTCTCAACAAAGGAATGAAACTGGATGGAGCACTCGGCATCTAACAAGGCATTAGGAAATACAACCACAGAATCAGCCCTCTCCACTCTGCAACATCCTGCTCACTAACATCTGGTTGTTTTGTGCCAAAACGTGGCGAGCTGTTTCACAGACTAGTCAAAGAACAGCCTGACAAAGTCATACTGACAGAGTCATCCCTTACAGATAATGGCCAGACACCACCATCACCATCCCGAGATATCGAGAGTGTGATGATGGAAAAGCACAACAGGTCAGGCAGTATCCGAGGAGAAGGAGAATCGACGTTTCGAGCCTAAGCCCTTCATCAGCCTGAGCTGCTGTGCTTTTCCAGCACCACACTCTCGACTCTGATCTCCAGCATCTGCAGTCTTCTCTTTCTCCTGAAATCTCTGGATATGTCCTGTCCCACCAGCAGGACAGATCAGGCAGAGGCGATGGCACAGTGGTGTACACACAGGAACCATTTGCCCTGGGAGTACTCAGCATTGACTTTGGACACCAGGAAGTCTCATGGTTCCTGCTGATTACCACGTACCATGCACCCTCGGCTGATGAATCAGTGTTCCTCCATGTTGAATAACACTTGGAGGAAGGACTGAGGCAATAAAATGGTGACAAGTGTACTCCCCGAGTACAGGATTTCAATGTCCTCTACCAAGAGTAGCTCAGCTGCAGGATTACTGACTGAGCTGGTCGGGTCCTCAAGGACATAACTGCTCAACTGGGTTTGCAGCAGGAGGTAACGGAACCTGCAAGTGGGAAAAACATACTAGATCTTATCAGTATGAATCTACCAGCTGCAAATGCATCTCTCCATGACAGTATCGGTAAGAGTGACCATCCCACAGTCTTTGTGGAGACAAAGCCTCGCCTTAAAGTTGAGAAAAACTTCCCTTGTGCTGAGTGGTACTATCACCGTGCTAAATGGGACAGATGTAGGAACTCAAACTGGATCTCTCTGAGACACTGTGGGATAACAACAGCAACAGAACTGTACTCCAGCACAATCTGTAACCTCATAGGTTTGTACATCCCACAATCACCCATCACAATGAACAGGAAAGGAGGGTATGCCATGAGCAGCACCAGGCATACCTAAAAATGAAGTACCAACCTGGTGAAGCTACCAAGCAGGACCATCTGCATATCAAACAGCATCAGCACCAAGCAACAGAGCTAAGTGATCCTACATCCAATGGAGTGGATCAGGGCTCTGCAGTTCTGCCACACCCAGTTGTGAACGGTGATGGACAATTAAACAACACGTTGCAGGAAGCACCACAGATATCCCCACCCTTACTGATGGAGGGGCCTCACACATCCATGCAAAAGATAAGATGACAGCTTTGCAGCAATTTCCAGCCAGATGCAAAGTGGGATGATCCATCTCAGCCTTCTCCAGTGTTTCCTAACATCACAGATGTGAGCTTTAAGCCAGTTCAATTTAGTTTGAATAATACCGAGAAATGTTTAAGTAGTGTAAAGGCTATGGGTCCTGCTAACATTCGGGCAACAATACTGATAGTTTGTGCTCCAGAACTTGCCACCCACCAAACCACGTACCGCTCCGGCACTGGCATCTACTGACAATGTGGAACATTGCTCAGGCATGTACAACACAAAAACACAGGGCAAATCCAACCCAGGAAATTTCCCTCTGTCAGTCCACACTCGATCAACAGTAAAGTGATGGAAGATGTTATCAACGGGGCTATCAAGCAGCAGCTGCTCAGCAACAGCCAGCTCAGCGACACTCATTTTAAGCTCCACCAGGGCCACTCAGCTCCCGATTGTGTTACCGCCTGATTCACAACCTGACAACCAGCTGGATCCCAGAGGCGAGGTGAGAGTTACAGCCCAGTCCCACTCCAACACTACTATTTCTATCTGATTCCACCCTCACCTCAGCTCATATACTCAAACTATCATCCATTGTATGTAACCTCCAGACTTAATTATCCAAACACACTCCTGGCCAGCCTCCCAAATTCAACCTTCCTGTAATCGACAAGAAAAATTGAAAGCTCTATTGCCCACGTGCTCACTTCTCCCCAAACATGTTCATCTGTCAAAAGGATCCTATTCATAAGCAACAACAATTAAAAATTCTCATTCTTGATTATATTCCTGGCTGTGATTATCCCTAGCTCCCTGCACCACACATCCTTTGAGACCTCGACAACCCATTTTCTTTTAGATTCCCAACGACTTGTTAATTCATTACTTCAACTGTGTGGCTGATTCTCCAGTTGCCAAAGCACAAACTGGAATTTGCAGACAAAACCTCACATATCTGCTTCCCACCGTTAAGACATCCCTCAAAATCTGCTTTGTGGCACCTGTTTTGGACACTTGACCAAATATCTCTATATCTGGCCTTATATCTAAAGTTCTCAATCGTATTTTTGTGAAATTATAAGAATGATGATAAAACTACAAAGTTCTTGATTTGGACATTATCTTCAAATCATCACTGTTTCTGTAATGAATAATCTGTAATGTCTCTTACCCAACCACATTGTGGGAGCACCTTCACCACACAAACTGCAGCTGTACAATAAAGTCAAGCATCACCCTCTCCACAGGCAACAGGGCTTTGGCATTAATCACTGGGATCTGTGGAAGGAGAAATACACATGATGTTTCAGGGAGTGCAAAACGGATTAAAGGGAATGAAAATGGTGCAGAATTTGATAGTCAGAAATGGAAGGAAAATACACTTGCTTATTGGAAAAAGGAATTCTTGACTGTCAAAAATATTCAAGAAAAAAGTAATCTGATAATAGAGCAGCACATGGTCAGGGGCTGGGCCGCAGTGAAAAACTCATTTACAAAGGGTCTATAAAAGTAATAATACAGTATTAAACAGACCAAAAATACCCCCATGGTTGGAGACTGAGGAAGCTAGACATTGACAAAGTGGTCCTGAGGGAGCCCAGAGGTGAATCAGAGCAGGATTGGCTGCTGTCATCACAATGACTCTGTACCAGAGAGAGGCTGCACATGCGCCTGGCTGCACCTTGCCCCCTACAAAGATGGCGGCTCCGCACGTGTCCAGTGAATCGTTGTCCCGAATAAAGATGGCGGCGCTCACTCAGGCCTGCAGCCGCTGAGGCAATTCCGCATTTATTGCAAAAATGGGACTGGGACGTTCAAACTTGTGTTTTCCGACGAGCACAATTTGTTTGTAAAACCTCTCCGCTCATAGCAACACAGTGTTTCTCCCGTTTCCCTGTTTATTTCTTTCCTTACCGTATTCTTCCTCTCCATAACTTCCCGAGCATTCATTACAGCGACTCTGCGCCGCGCGCGAGGGTGATCACGTGGTTCAGTTTAGCTCCGCCCTTCATTCACTTTGATTGGTTGGAGGACCGACCTCCTGCTCGGATCTCCAGCTCCGCCCACTGTCCTTTCATTGGTCCGGTGCTGACATCAATCACCCGGGGTCCCTTTGTTGGCTGGAGCATGCGCAGTGTGTCCTGCTGTTGCCGCTATGTTGGGTCATGTTCCTGCGGATAACAATGAGCTCTGCAGTAGATTTCCTTTATTCATGGAGGGCATTGCCTTCCTACTCATGACTGTATAGCTGTGACTGATGAATCGCTGCCATCTGAATCTGTACATAAACACCCCATTTTCACAACATCTGAGATCTTTAGCACATTGTATCACACTCTTCTTTGGAGACAAGGAAATCATGAAACGGAGCCTCAAGGAATCGGAGCAGGAGTAGGCAATTCATCCCTTTCAGCTTGTTCCCCCATTCTATCAGATCATGGCTGGGCCAACCCAGACCTCAACACCTCTTTTATGCTTGATCCCCATAGCCCTCAACTGCTCAATATTTCAAAACTCTATCTACCCTTTTTAAAATAATTTGAGATAGAATCATAGATTCCCTACTGTGTGGAAACAGGCCCTTCAGCCCAACAAGCCAGAACAACCCTCCGAAGAGTAACCCAACCATTCCCCTCCCACATTTAACTTTCACAATTGTTTGTGTGAGAAAATTCTAGCCATTCACTGAGAGAAAAAAAATCTTTAATTTTTCTAAAATGAATGTTCCCTTGTGCAATGTCCCCTAGTTTAAGACTTCATTGGTGCGAGAAGATCTAGTCAACATCCACCCTGTCAAGCTCCTCAGAATCTTGTTTCCATAAGATCACCCCTGCTTATCTATTCTTGATAGGTCAACCCTTTAGTGCTCGAAGCAGCTAAGTGAATCTTTTTTGAATGGTCTCCAATGTTGGTTTATCCTTTATTAAATATGGGAGCTAACATTGTATACAGCACTGCAAGTGAGGACTCAGCAACAGCCAGCGTGGTTAACCAATCCTCAATCCATGCTAATACATTACACTGATACCATGAGCTCCTAAATTGTGCAATTAACTTTTATGTAGCACATTATCACATGCATTTTTAAAATCCAAATACAGAACATCATTGGATTGCCCTTTATCAGCCCTGCTTGTTATCTCCTCAATGAACTGTCGCAAATTTGTCAAATATAGTTTCTCTTTCACAAAACCCAGTCGACCATGTTTAATGATAAGCTTTTCTAACTGTCCTGCAATTTCTTACTTTAATATTTGACTCTGTGGATTCTTTCAGTAGATTTGCTAAGTATGATTCCCCTCTCTTAAATCCATGCGGACTCTGTCCAATCCTGTCACTATTCAGTGAGAAACTTGACTGTACTCCAATATAGTTAGTAAATGTATCTATTTATCTTTAAAAATCAATTACTTATAAAATGCTGGACCCATGCAATATCAATGAATTCGTGACTCTGAATTTGGGTTATAATGTTTTTTTTCTGTTAATTCCTTTTCGTACTGTGTTATGCAGACAGCACCAAGTGATAACTCTTAATTGTGAGTAACTTTGATAATAATATATTTTAAAAATGACATCCCAAAATGCTGCCTCATTATTGTGCAAGGAGGATTTTATTCAATAGTTTGCAGATAAAATTGAACAGCTTTTTGCTGCAATTTGGCCAGACTGCAGGTTACACCAAAGTATCAGTGCCTCACCTTTAGAGTGTTCCCAGATATCGCACAGCTGCAGTATTTTGTTTTGCACTCACCTATATGTTGTTCTCACTTGTTTCTTTGTGAAAGATTACAAAATTAACTTGGATGAATGAAGTTATGATTTCTTTAACCAATGTTTGGAGAAAAATAAGTCAATATTTCAAGTGCTGATAAAGTAAAATAAACTGATAATCAGTAGAAAGTGTTTAAGATTGATAGATTCTTGTTGCCTCGAGGAATTAAGGGCTACGGGGAGAACGCTGGTAAGTGGAGTTGAAATGCCCATCAGCCATGATTGAATGGCGGAGTGGACTCGATGGGCCGAATGGCCTTACTTCCACTCCTATGTCTTATGGTCTTATGGTCTAAGATGGATATGGAACAAATGCTGGCAAATGGGACTAGATTAATTTAGGATATCTGGTCAGCATGGGCAAGTTGGACTGAAGGGTCTGATTTATGTATTGTACAACTGTGACTTCATTCTCTCAATTATTCAAGAAGTTGAATACTTCGAGGAGGAAAAGGAGAATTTATGCAGAGAATGCACTTGAAATGATGATTGAGGTATATCAAACTCACATTGTTTCATCACCTTTTCCTCTGGGTTCTTCAATGAACAAACTTGTTTTGTTCTCTGAATAACTATGTATCATGTGATTTGTTTTGCACAAAATATTTCGTTAGGATCGAGTGAACTATTAAGAAGTGTTCATGTTTAAAGTTTAGGCAGCTTGATTGTGAATCTCATCTTGGCCTGAACACCACTTTCCTGCCAGCCCTCCTTAACTCTTCAACCCATTACTGATTAAAAGTCTGTGTGTCTCTTATTAAATTTACTTCATGTCCCAGAATCCACAGTGTTCTGAGATAGGGAATTCCCAGGTTCACCATCCTCTGAGAGAAGTAATTCCTCCAACTTTCCCTTCATTGTAAACTTAGGACGACTCATTGTAGATTGAATCATCTTCTCTGCCTCTACTTGGTCAATCCCTTGACCATTTTATACACCCTCAGTGATACCACCTCTCATTCTTAGGCTGCAATGAATATGAATGTAAATAGTGGTTGTCGTTCAGCTTGTGGCATTTTGATAACTGTGGCAGAGGATGTTTGTTCAAAACTGAGCTCGACAGTTAGTGCTTTTCAAATAAGAAGTAGTTGACGAGATTAAGTACATTAATATATTGGCGTTTTGTTTTTAGGAAGACTTACTGTTGGGAAGATTTGGTTAAGGGAATATTGCAGTCAAAGCTGTGGAAGATTAACCTCCACCCATGTGTGAGGTAGTACACTGTGGTCAAAAGAATAAAGAGACCACTTCCTCTTTGGAAATATGTCCTTAAATAGAGCAGAGGGATCTGGAGATAGCAATGAGTCACTGGCAGCAAATGGCACCAGTTTGTGCGGTTAAATAGAAAAGTAGATCATGGGTTTATTTCTGGGACGACAGAATGGAAATGTGTTCGATATGTGTAGAACCATGGACAGATCACCCTTGGAGCACTGCAAACAGTTCCGATCTTCATATTGTAATATGGATGTAGAGGCAGTAGGGAAGATAAAGAATAGTTACTGGAATTATATTCAAACTGAATTTGAATTCATCAAGTAAGATTGGACAGTCTTGTCTCATTGAAAAAGAGTGACATGGTCCAGTTACGTTTGATCGGGTAGACATGGAAAAGCTGTTTCTGCTTGTGAATGTCAGAATCCACTGGATCTGTGGATATAATTGTAATCACTATTAAATCTCACGGGGAATTTGCAGAGGGCGACAAAGTCTTTACCAAAAAGGGGTTTGAATGTAGAACTTACTTCATCAGGAATAATTGAAGTAAATAACAGATGAATTCAAGGAGGAGCTTGGAATACAAGAAATCAAAGAAAACTATGTTGATGGGTTTAGGTTGAGAAGGAAGCCTGTGTAAATCACAGATACTGAGAACCTGTTTTTGTGTCCTGAAACGATGCATCTGTGTTGTTCTGTGCCATTTCTATAGGAGCAGCAGCGGCAGCAGTAAACAAGACAGCTCACCCTTACCATTCTTGGAGAAAAGCAGAACCTCTGGCCACACAAAAGGGAAATAGCTCTACTGAGGAGGTGGTTCAAACAGTGGCCAACGACTCAATCCGCAGAGACAGTGTGCCTTCATTACCTGGTGAGAAAGGTGAATTCTTTAACCAGAAATGATGTTTTGTCCTTCCAATGATCTCATGACTTAAGCAGGGAAATGTGTCTCTTCAGTTAGATGATTTGAATCAATCAAATCTTTTGCTACGTTAGCACTCCTTCCCTACCCAAAGGATATGTGGGTCAAATAGGCACATGTCTTGCACTGCTTTAATTCAAGATTCCTTTATTCAGTCATGAGCTTAACCTATTCAATCCAAGTTCCTTGTGTTTCCCTTGGATCTGTGGTTGTGCACAAGGAAACTTAAACAATGTATGATTCAATATCAAAGTTGTGTTGTATCAATAATTGTAACCCCACTCTGCTCCTTGAGCAGATAGTTAATCCAAGGATTCTAGCTCAGCCCTTAACTTCAAGTTCAAGTTCTAAACCTTTCAGTTAGCAATGGAAAATAACAAAGAACAATGTCAATCATTTATTGTCTCTCCAGCCTCTGCTTCTGTTGCCACTGAATACTCCCATAAGTTTGACGAGCCAATGACTAAAGATGAGATTGAAGAGAAATCCTTCCGTTCCCTTCTGCCACCAGAGAGCCAACACCACTTTCATATGGGGAAGGAACGCAGCCAGCAGGATGGTTCAGATGAGGACATAGTGCGGGACCAGTCGGCTTCTCTTATGGATTAGGGTGAGTGGTGTTACCAATTAGTGGGATCTCAGAGCTTGGAATAGTTGCTCCTCTCCATGTTCGAGGTACCTTGCCATGAGATTCAGATGGAGAGGACGAGGACCATATGGTGTAACAAGTGTGAGCCAACAGTTGGGCAGGGCCTGTGTTTCTGAAAAAAAAAGCGAGTACCACTCGGTCACAATGTGCCCAGAGTTTATAAATCATGAAGGAGAATAAATACTTGACATTGTTAATCTTTGTGATCGAGTTCCCATATAGTGAAGACAACGATTAATATTTACTGGGATTCCTTGCTCCCCCAATCAGATAAACACAAGGCAAATTTGACTGTGAAGAATGTCCCTGAATTTACACCTTTCTACTGTTCATTAAAGGTAATAAGATGCAAAAGATATTTTTGCAGAGGAATTTGATTTGAACAAGAGACATTTGTGCAGATAGTAAGAGGTATTCTCATTGGAAGGATATGTTTAGTGATATCCTGCACGGATCGATGTTGGAGCCCTAATTATTCACTATACATAATGAAAGGAAAGCCACATTCAACATTTGGGGCCACTCTGCGATTCCAAGTGTCGGTAGATGGAAGCACAGCATTAGAAAGCAATCTTGATAGATTCAGTAAATGAAAAAAAACAACGACAGATGAGTTTATGTCGGCAAGTGAGAGGTTGGATCAAAATAGGATATTTTGTGATTGTGAAAATAGAGAGAGAGTGGACTCCAAAGAAACTACGTGGGATTGATCCAGCTGTATAGTTCACGAAAATGTCTCAAACAGGTTCAGGAAAGTGACCAAGGGGCCGGTGGAATGTTGACATTGATCTCGACAGAAGACGAGATACCAAAGGATTAGAAGTCATGCTTCAGCAAATCCGAACCTAGTTAGACCAAGCTGTCAGGGCTGGGCACCATGGCTGAAGGAGAGTATCCCTCTGAGGGGAAGTGCAGTGTAGATTTACTGAAGTGATACTTGGATTCCAAGGCTTAACTTAAGAAGAAAGATTAAACAGATAAAGTGTTCGAGTCAGAACATTGAGGTGTGATAACGGGGAACACTTTTATACACAGAAATGGATAAAGTTTGATAAAGTTCCACAAACAGCGATTGATTGGAAATTATTTGCAAATTTTAAATTTGAGGTTGGTAGATTTGGAATGAAAATGCTGAAGGATTATGGGACAAAGACAGGGATTTGTCATGATGATGAAGATGACCATGGTTTGGGTGAATGGTGGAATAGGCTCACGAAGCTAAATAGCCTCCTCGTGTTCTGATGTTGATGTAACCGTGGCTCCCTTATTCTCTGCAAGTGCAACTCCTGTTGTGTTTTTGGTTATTTATCAGAACCTGGCAGCAAGTTAGTGACTGGAGTCCTGAGCAGAACGTTATCAGGATGAGGGACTTCGCCGGTCTTAATGTGTTTCACAGATGATGAAATGACATAGCCAGCACTCTCCTTCCGTCTCTCCCCGACTCTCTCCACACTCTCTCCTCCCCTCCCACACCCTCCCACGCCCCTCTTAACCCCCCACCGCTCGCCGCCCCCCCTCTCCACCCCCCCCACCCCTCTTCGCTCCTCCTTCACCCCCCACTCGCGCCCCCTCTGCACACCTCTCGCCCCCTCTCTTGACCCCGTTTCGCCCCATTCTCACACCCCTCGCCCCCCCGCCACTCGCCCCCGCCACTCGCGCCCCTCGCCACTCGGCCCCTCGCCC
>NW_026867475.1:551505-634227 GCF_020745735.1 Hemiscyllium ocellatum
GCTGTTCTGGGCTGCCCCCACATGGAATAGAATGGTCCATATTGGCTCATACAAAATGCCTGACTTTCAAAAACAGGCAGCCTACCTTAGAACTAAAATACAAGGTGTCAGGGGGTGATAAAACTAGACTAACATTCTGTTCCAGCCTTAAATTAAAAGAAAGCACACTACCAATGGACCGAGTCCAACGCCAGGACTACAACATTCCAGACATTTCTTTTATAAGAGCATGCTGACATACAGAGAAATGACCAATCCTGATCTTCATAAATGAAAGGATAATTGTCTCAATAAATGAATAAACAGCAGCTGCAGGGTGCAGCCCAGTTAACTCACAAAGTAGCTATTATGACAACAGAAGAGTTTCATTTGTCAGATATAGTTATTATTTTACAGTTACTCAGAACATTAAACAAAGATTCTAATCACAGATTCTTGAGTATAATAGGGGAAATTTGCAACATAAATTTGATACATGTAACCAATGCCTACTACAAACATCATAGAAAAGCATTTAGACTGAGATTTAAAGTTACTTAGTTTTAGCTCGAAACGTCACTCTATGATGTTGATTGCTGCCATTAATTATGAAGTCTGTGACAGAAAGAGTAGCTGTATAATTTTACACAATATAAGGAACTTTATAACACAAGTCATATTTCTAATCTTATAGCAAGTAAGCTAAAATTAACTGTCTTTTCTATTTCTTTGTACATATATAATTAAGACAGTGAAAAATATAAGGAGTAATTGGCTTTGATAAAATAAAATATAATGACTAGCAGAATTCAAAATTTCCCAACTGATAAGGTCTCCTGAGAGGCCCGAGAGAGTTCAGGAATAACTTTGGAATCTATGTCAATAAGACGCATGGAAAGTTCCCAATTGGAATCTGGGGATGTCCATGAGAATGCCTATCTGCGATTATGTGATTCAATTGGTGTTTGGATGAGGAGGGAAGGGCTGTAACCACATTGCATGTGGCCATTGTGATGCCGAAAGTCCATAAAATGCTGCTTTTTACACTGTATATGTTACAGTGTGTCATGGATCTCCCTTCCGTGATTGGCCTCGGGGGATGATCTCTTCATTAACTGATTGCTGCACATGCCTCAGCTCAGCCTGCCTCCTGAGTCTTCATTCCCTGTCAGGGGAAAATCCTTCTACAGCTATAATGACATTTCAATTCGACATACATATGTATTGTGTGTGAAATGATTACATTCAGAGCGATATATTTTTCAGTATAAAATTGCTTTTATTAGTGTACAAGAAAACATTTTGATTTTATCAATTTGTTCTTTTGTTCAACCAACACGAAGTTTTAAATTATTGTAAAGACTACAATGGGGGAAACGTGAATGAGTTTTCAGCTCAAATGTCAAATGAAATGACTGTTTCCTTTCTTCAAACAAGTTGCCCTCCAAAATGATTTTTATTTTCATTTCACTATAAGAAAAATATTGCTTGGAAATGTTGACAATTCTCCTTTTCCCACCATATGAGATGTCAGTGAACAATAATCACACAATTATGAGAATTCCTTTCCAGAAGAAATTCATTGACTCTATGTTTTGTTCACAGTAATAGTCCCTTCCGTGGCCAAATTCTTTTCCTCCTAATTCTGAAATAAATGTCAAGACATTTATTGTGATAAAAATTACATCAATAAAATTGACATGACTCTTCAAGAAAACTATTGGAAGCATATAAATCTTGCAATGCCTGCATTTTTAAACAAAATCATTTTTTTCAATTACTGCTGAATGATTTTTTTCACATCATAGAGCGAGGTTTTATGCTTTAATTTTCAGTTCCCTAATCTTAATGAATATCCAATCAACAACAGAGAAAAGTGTTTCCAAAAATATTAGGTCAATTTATCTGTTAGGATTCTAAAAGCAATTATCAATTACAATAATTGAACAGCAATTTAACATAGACTTTGTAAAAATGCGGTGTTTAAAAAAAATCAATCATTATTTCTGATTGTCAATGCTACTATATTAATACCTATTTGTTCAGGCCCATGCACATACCAAACGACCAAGAATATCCCTGGCAACATTCATTGTAAATGTCTGATTTTTGCTCAGGTGAAATATAACAATTATCTCAGCCTTCGAAATTCAGAGAACTCCAATTACTTTTCCCTACAATATTACTCTTCATTTCTACATATTACTCAGTCTAATATCAAGATGGGATATCTCATTATTCTCAAATTCACGAATATGTATTTTTAAATCCATTTATTGCTAATATATCTCATATCTAATAATTGTGTAATCCAGTAACGGCTACAAATGTGGAATTATGCTTATGTGCAATAAATACTGCAAGGACATTGCAATGTACAATCTCTCAATCATTGTGAATATTGCATTTATTTTAAACTTGGAAACATTTTTGAATTGATTTGATTGTAATTTACTTCGATGCTGACACTTACTGTATTTCCAGTCACAATGTCTGTAGATTATTTGGAGGTATAATGGTCCATTCCAATAATCACAGTATCTGCTATATACTTTCTTCTGGTCACTCATAGCAAAATGTATCTAACACCACTCAATCAATATTCCTCAGAAAATATTTGAGAATGTTACAGTCATAAAGCTTAAGTATACAAAGTCATGATAGTCATTAATTTTCTCTTGTTCTGTAGATCTTAGTAAAAACAACACAGAATTTTATGCTCCAGTGCTATGAGGAAATATCAATGACTTCTCAGTAAAATAAACAAATGTCACTTGCTATTATTTAACAATTTTTAATTACTGGTCAGTTTATCAATTGTGTGAGATTTGCTTTTAGATTTCCAGTCATCTAATTATATTGAACATGATACTGAAATGGTGTGAAAATATCAGGGTGTGCTCATTTGAAAATTCAATTTGCATACCTCTTACTTATCCCCTTAATTGCATGATGGTTTAAGAACGTTTCACTCAGCAATCCTCGTAAATATTAAAAACTGTCTGATTTTAAATCAGATCATTCACACCCAATTATCGGTCTGTTCCTAATTCATGTAAATATCTCAATTTTATCGAACCCAATGTTCACACTAAACATTACACATAAAGCAACACAAAGACTTCCATCACCATCTGATTATTGTTCAGTAAAATACCTTATTGCTCCTGAAACCAATGACAACAGTAACCATTTGCTTACTATTCCATGCAACAAGTGCAATTGATATGTTCTATTTCAGTTCAGTAGTTAAAGATGATTTATGTTGCTTAAAACAATGCTTCTACTTTATCACAGATATTGACTGTAACACAATCATGCAAACAACAAACGTTTTGTCATTCTAATAATCTTTAAGTTTACTTATTTTAAATTTGTGTGCAAGAGATATTTCAAATTTCAACCACTTTTGTTGTATAATTCAGCAGACCTAAACTTTGAATTTGGGAAAGACTCCATTTTTGCAAATTGGAAGTAGTTTTCAGTTTACATAACACATGAAATGACTGTTTTTTTTAAATCACGTGCTGTGCAAAATGATTATGGGTTTCATTTAATTGTAAAAAAAGAACTGCTTTGAACATATTGATTCTTTTTTGTCTTTTCTTTTCCAACATTATTCATCACTGTACAATAATGAACAATTTTTATAATTCCTTTATGTACCAAATATCATTGACTGCATCATTTGTTCACTTTCATGCTCACTTTCATTATCTATTAACTTTCTTCCAAATTCTGACACAATGTCTGAACTCTGATCATAATATTAATCATCTAAATTAAAATAACATGTCTCCATGAGGAAACCATTTGATAGAAATTCATATTTCTTGTGTTACCTGCATTTTTTAGTCAAGAAAAAAAAATGTTCTATAATCACTGGTTCAGTTTTTCTTCAATTCATAAAGCTAGTTACTATATTCTATTCCACTATGTACCAATTTTAATAAATATCCAATCGACGTCACAGCAATGTGTTTTTGAAATATTGAATCATCTTCATTGCTCATATTGCAACATTAATTATCACGTCATTGTCATGATAATACTTGCGCAATTGTTTAAGAAAGACTTTTGAACAAGTAAATTGATATTCAGATTTTAATTTGACCAATTGTTTCTGAGTACCAACACTGCAATATGCAATTTGATTTTCAGGTCAAGTTACCCACAATGGATCCAAGGACTTCCCATCCAACATTAATTGTGACTGTCTAATGTTTGTTTATTTGAATGATCTCCATAGTCACAGACTTTAAATTCACAGACCTGCAATTACTTTTCATTGCAATAATTCCTGTTTGTTTGCAGATATTCCTCAGTCACATGGCAAAATGAGATTTCTCATTATTTCTAAATTCATTGATCGAATTTTATATTCAGTTGTTGCTCATACCTAATAATTATTCAATCCAGTATTTGCCGTAAATGTGGAATTACGGCTCTTTACATTTAGAACTAAATATATTGTAGTGTATAATCTCAATCATTATTAATATGAATTCTTACTTTACTCGCGGAAACATAGTTGAATTAATTTTTAAAAAATTCACTTCGATGCGAACATTTGTTGTATTTCTGATCACAATAAGATTTAAGTATTTTTCACGCAACAAAATCATGTAACATTCCGGCGTTTTGTTAAGTCAAATGAAAAAGAATTAACATCTCTGTATTGTCTCATTAAACAATGACAATACATTTTGAATTTTTCGAAGTTGAGCATTTTGCAAAGAAGGGATGTTGTCTTCAGCAGAATTATCGCATTGACTGACTAATTCACAGAATCTGCTGTTTATTCTGTTTGCGTTCCCAAGAAATCAAAGTGACTAATTCTGCTGGTTCTAAATTCCTGAAAGGTATTTGATAATGTTTGAGTCATAAGGATGAATAAGTCGATGGAATTGCATTGATTTTTTTTATTGGAAAGAGCTTACTTCAAACATTTCAGGTACATAAAGCACTTTTCTGCAGTGTTGCAAAGATGAAAAGCAAGTCAATTTCTCCATCAGTAAAACAAACAAATGTCACTGCCCGTTATACATTAGTTAGCTCATTCCCAAATTTGTTGTTTAACAATGAAATTCACCTGAATATTGTTGTGTCCTTTGATCATATTAATTTTCTAATTATTGCTCATTCATGATTTGTTAGTGATTTTTATTTTGCACGTCTCTCACTTTTTCACTTCTTGCATGGGAATTGGGCATTGAGAACAGAGGATCAGTGGTTAGCAGTCGTGTCTTACAGTGTTATGCACTTGGGTTTGATTCAATCCTCGGACACATGTATGTGTGGAGTTTGTATGTTCTGGTTTTCTCCCACAATCCGAAGATATGCAGGTTAGGTTGATTGGCCATGCTTAGCTGCACGTTCTGTTCTGGGATGCGTAGGTTATGTGCATTAGTCAGGGGTAAATGTCCAGTAATCTGAGAGAAGAATGGTGCTGAGTGGATTATTCTTTGGAACATCGGTGTAGACTTGTTGGGCTAAATGGCCTGTTTCCACACAGTAGGGATTCGATAAACTTCGAATTGTGTTTCGCTATCCAAAACTAACAATGTTTTTTAAACGTTGCATTTAAAACTTACCTTTAAGTGTCAATTGTTAATCTTGTAAAATATCTCAATGTTACTGAAATCAATGTTCAAACAAAACACTGCACATGAAGCCACACAAAGATCTTCATGACCATCTAATTACTGTTCAGTGGAATAATCACAGTAAAAATTTATTGTCTAGGAGATCAATCACCACTATCACAGTAAGGATCTGGTTATCATTCCCTCCAATAAATACAATCGGTGTCCTCTGGTATTTCAGTTCAGTCGTTATACACCATATTGGTTGTTCAAAGCATGGTTATTCTTTATTATGAATGGGCAAGGATTCTAACGGCAAGAGATGTTGTTCGATCGAATTTTCTGCATGTTCTCAAATAGGTTTTCACTATAAATGTTGCAAAAATGTGTTAATTTGGTCGTGTTCAACTGCTGATGCTAACATTTTCAGTTCATGTTCATGAAACATATTTGTAGAAAGTGAGGAAAGCTGTAGCATTGGAAAAGGGAAGGCACATTCAAAGAGCAGAAGTATTGGCCTGTCGGGCATTCGGCCATCATCAAAAAAGATTCCTGATGAAGGGCTCATGGCCAAAACGTCGATTCTGCTCCTCGCATGCTGCCTGACCTGCTGTGCTTTTCCGGCACCACGCTCTTTTGACATTAGAAATATTTGTCTGAATATTCAGAGGTGATACTAAAGGTTGCATCTGTCAATTTTGTTTACTGTGCTTTCTATTCACTGAAGTTTTCATGTTAATTTCTCGTCTTTTTATTCTTAAATCTGATACAAATACAGAACATATTAAAATTCACATGAATTATAAATTTGATTTCTCGACAAGAAAACCAACGGAACGCAATATAGAATTCTTGAACAGCCGACACGTTTGAATGAAAAAGCAATTTCTTCCAAAATATGATTGCCATCTGTATCTCTCTTTCAATTCAATAATCCTGCAAATAGTTTATAATTGCCAGTTGATCTCTCTGAATGAGTACCTAATCAATGTCAATGTAACCAGCTGAAACATAAACAACAGATTGATAATTGGGTATTACAGATCTTATTTGAAGTGAACAAATGTTTGGAATTTACTTGAATTCCACCAGGAAACATTCTTGAATCATAATACAAGAAATGAGATATGTGAGAGATGTGCAAACCTTATTTTTAAATGAACAAACTCCAATATTTTCAAAGTATTTCAACCTTACGGTCAAAATGAACAGGTGAATGGAAAAATAAAAACAAGTTTCCGGCAATTCATAAACTGAACAACAATTACAAATTCACTTTGATCAAAGGACAGAGTAACATTTATATGAATCACAATATTTAGTTACAAAGTCGGCAATCAGCTGACTGACAAGTAATAGGTGGGAGCATTTGTTAGTTTACTGAAGAAGATATCAACTTTATTTCCAATTTATAGCACGAGAAAATAATGTTTAATGTGATTCAATTGTTTGGACTTGCCCCTTTGCAACAAAAAAAGATCAATCTCATTACTTGGAATGTTTAATTCTGCAACATTTTCAAATATTCTCCAGGAACTTATAAGCGACAGAATTAGATACAGGTATCCCCACTATCCGAAAGTAAAGCATTATTATGAAACCTTTCATAAGCTGAAAAGGCGTTGGTTGAAGAAGCATTAATTTAAATGGGAAACAGCTCCACTTTTTTCGAAAAAGTGAAAATCCTCTTAAGATTTCTTACAGTTAGAGACAACAGGGACAGATGTCAGTCTTTTGTAAAAGCAAGGTGGCAAAACCGAATTTTCCAACACATATTTCTTGGTAACCTGACTCAAGTAAGTATCGAATTTTGTGATTATTGATGTAATAGTCAAAAGCAGATCTAATATTAGATTAAAAAGCAATTCAATCTGTGCTTAGGTACTCTCTAATCAACATTCAGAGCAGCACTTCATATATTTCTGGTGAAGGTGTGATTTGAAACCTTCCCTCGAGTCTAGTAATAGAGACACTGCCACAGCTCCACAAGCTCCTTTCATAATGTTCTCACTCAGGCCGGCAGGACTGCAATATTATGTTTAATGTGGTCACACAAATGAAAACTAATCAGCTGTTTATTGCAGTAATTTGAATGGGAATTAATTAGGTAGTTTCTGTGTGTAATGGACTGGAAATTAAACAATATTTTACAATAACAATAGAATAAAGGAATGATAGACTTAAATAAACAGGAATCTCATGACAATTCTTTGAAATACAAATTGACAAAACTGTATGATTATTGTACTTTGATTTGTAAAGTACATCAGTCATTCAATGTGAATATTCAGCTGAAGACAATTCCCCTTCCTTTCAACAATGTACACCTTCCACAAATTCAAAATGAACAGTCATTGAAAAAGGAAGCAACAAGCAGATGTTAATTCTATTTTCTGTATGTAAACATGCGATTAATTTTAATTAAGTTTTATATATGTAAAAAAGAAACTCTTATTGTGGTTCAAAATACAATAAATGTTAGCGTGAAGTGAAATATAATCAAATCAATTCAACTTTTTTCTTAGTTAAAATATAGTTCAATATTCAAAGTAATTGAGCGATCGTACACTGCAATGCCTTTATATTAATTCAGTGCTGAGACATAATTCCACATTTATACCCCTAATGGTGAAGCAAACTTGTGCCAGGAGTCAGAGGAAGTCGGGGAGGTCCTTAATGAGTACTTTGCTTCAGTATTCATGAGTGAGTGGGACGTTATTCTTTGTGAGGACAATGTGAAACAGGCTGATATGGTCAAACCAATCCATGTTAAGACGGAGAATGTGCTGAACATATTGAAAACTCATGGGGGTAGAGAAGTGCCCTGGGCCAGAAAGGATATAACTTAGGTTATTATGGGAAGTGAGGGAAGGGATTACTGTGTTTTGGCAATGATCTTTGCATCCTCACTATCCACTGGAGTCATACCAGATGGTTGGAGGGTTGCAAACGTTATTCCTTTTTTCAACAAAGGCAATCAAGGTAATCCTGGGAATCATTGATGAGTCAGTCTTACATCAGTTGTGGACAAATTATTGGAGAAGATTCTGAGAGACAGGATTTATTTGGAAAAGCAGAGATTGATTAGAGATGGCCAGCATGGCTTTGTGAGCGTCAGGTTATGCCTCACAAATCTTACTGAATTATTTGAGGATGTGACAAACATGTTTGTGAGGATAGAGCAGTGGATGTGGTGTATATTGATTTCAGCAATGTGTTTGATAACGTTCCCCATGGAAGGCTTATTCAGAAAGTAGTGAGGCTCGGGGTACAGGGTTATCCTGGTATCATGATTCAATGTTGAGACATTTGTGTCAGAGACTGCAAGGGGGTGAGTGAGAGAGAAATAAATAAGATAAAAGCAGAAAGGAAAGGAAGTGTTGAGCAGAGGAGCTCCAAATGTAGTTTCTTACCCTGCCATCATCGTATTGGGTGAGCTGGAACACAGACTGTCAACCAACGGCCTTACACAGTCAGAATCATTCCTTACAATGTCCCAGACACCACCAGCACCATCCCTGTATGTCCTGTTCCACAAGCAGGAAATGGATGTAACTTCAATGCTGGAACATGCAGGGCTATTGACTGATGTCTGCAGAATAGGATCAATGTGATTTATTTGTCATTTCTCTAGAATATTAAACTCCAGTCCAATTTGAAAATGTATTAACATCATCACACTTGAACTCCAAATGTCAGATAAGAAATATCAGAAACTTACAGCACAGATCGCGGCCACTTGGCCCATCCTATGTATGATGCTGTAATAGAACTACCCAGGCTTTAAAATGTTCTGTACTCACCAATGAGAGCAACAATTTCAGACTGTGAACTCTGCCCTCTATGCTGTTATAATCTGTTTTTCCAATGTATTTCTTTGACAGCTGCATGTCTTGTTTCCTGCTTTCTTTCCTAGCCCTAATTCCATTCCCCGTGACCTTGAGTAACCACCATTTCTGCTGTTTAATCTCTCCCCCTTCCCCCGTGTGACAGACTGTCTTTTTGTCCTTGTCTGACCCCCACCTTCCTCACAACCTGTTACATTTCTGATGGTTCCCAGGCCGCCGTGACTTCACTGTGTCCCCTGGGTCAGTGGCACGAGTTTTGAATTCTCTTCCTCCAGAGATAATTGGAAATCTTTCTGATTGCAGTTTCCCCCAGATTTTATTTTTAAAAACAGAGCATTTGTGTCAGAGTCACATATCCGTGAGCCTCCATCCACAATTCCCAGCATTGGGATGTAATCTGTGACCCTCCCACAGATGTACAGGTTTGCTCTATTGGCCGTGCTCACATGGCCTGGAGTGTGAAGGTTCGGCCGGTTGGTAAATGTGGGGTTATGGAGGTAGGGTGGGAGAGCAGTTCATTGTAGGCTCGATGGACTGAATACCCTCTTTCTGCACTGACAGGATTCTGTGATTCTAACTAGTTGTGATTCTCGTCACATTTTTCTAATGCCAGGTTCATTCAGCTGAGGTACACACGTTGCCTTTGTGTTTATGTAGGTTCTCACTCACTCCTTTCCTTCTGTTTTACAGCAATTTCACACTGTATATGAGGGTGAGAATGAATTTGTAAAACAAATATTCCAACCTAAACCCGCACAGGTCAGCTGGCATAACTCACAAGGAACAGAACAATAATAAAGGATTCATCACAAATTTTACAGGAAAATAGAGCTTATAATCATCAGGAAAGGCTGAACAATTCAAAATGTTTTTTCTCAAGAAAAGAGGAAGCTGAGGGACAACCTGATATAAGGAGGAAGCTTTTTTTTCTGGGTTCAGAGATTTGAGGTTGGAATCGTTGGGTCTGAAACATGTTTCATTACCCCAGGTCAAAGTTGCTATCTAAATGTGTATCTTTCTTTTGTCTTTCTGTCTGAGTTAACAGTCAGATGGGTAGGTCAGTGTCTGAGTGCTTTCCCAAATCCCTGATTGAATCTGCCTCCCCCACAATCTCAGGTGTCTCTGCACTCACTGGGTCACAGAGAAACTCTGCCGTTACAATGAGAACTGTCTTTGCTGTCGCCTCTCCTCGTGTTTCTGGCTAATCCCCACTTCCCTTCATTAAATCCCAGCTGTCTGTAGTACACCCACATGGATATGTTGAAGAGCATGACAGGAGAATGGATTGAAACAGAGAGTTCAATAACCAGAATGAGAGAGGGAGGAAATAAATGGGGTTTGTGGATCCCAGGGGATACATACTCCAGGCTGAGTCCTTTGTGGACATTCCCACAGTAATACAAGACAGCATTCCATGATGAGAGTTAATACCGGGTGGCAAGACAGGGAGCCACTGATCTTCAGCAGGCTTAGTTCAAACACAAAGGATTTGTTCAGTCAGTAACGGTGTGTTAGACATGGAAGTGAAGTGAACAGTGAGGGGAAATGTTACCAAAAGCCGCAGATGGACAACTTTCATTCGAACATGAGGAGATCATTCAGCCCTTCAAACTTGCTCTGCCATTCAATAGATCATGGCTGATTTGTGGCCTAAGTTGCAATTTTCAAAACTCTCCAAATTCATCAATAAACTCCTCTGAAACAGACAAGATGAATATTGAACAACGAACCATCTGCAAATCAGAAACAAAAACAGACATTGCTGGAAAAATTCAACAGATCTGGCGGCATCTGTGGAGAGTGAACCTTTCGGGTCCAGTGACCGGTCAGGTGACCAGCTGCAGCTGACCATTCTGCTGTTTCTGTAACACTCTCTGGAACAGGTTCTGGTGTGAGGGGAATGAGATTGTCAATAATAACTGAGAGAAACAGGAGGACGTGCTCAATCAGAATAAAACCCATTTTGAAAAACGTGTTGCTGGAAAAGCGCAGCAGGTCAGGCACCATCCAAGGAGCAGGAGAATCGACATTTCGGGCATGAACCCTTCTTCAGGACTGCAGATGTTGGAGATCAGAGTCAAAAGGTGTGGTGCTAGAAAAAGCACAGCCCTGAAGAAGGGCTCATGCCTGAAACGTCGATTCTCCTACTCCTTGGATGCTGCCTGAACTGCTGCGTTTTTCCAGCCACACGTTTTTCAGCCCTTATCTCCAGCATCTGCAATCCTCACTTCCTCATAAAACTCATTTTGGTCTTACACTTCTAATTAAACTGCAAAATTTTTTCATTAATATTTCCAAAATAGGATAATAGACCAGAAATCAACTCTTCATGTCATTGGGCCTGTGAAACTGTTAATTCTGACCTGGTCCAGCCAACATGTGAATCCAGACCCTGAATAATGTAGTTGACTCTGAACCATCTCCTGGGCAGTCAGAATGGATGACAAATGCTGCCCCAGCAAGTGATGCCGTGATCCCATGAACAAACAAAATAAATCCAATCGCTGTGGTTACTTGTGAACCGGTCGGTGTTTCATCAAGCTGGATATCTGAGTGCAATGCATCCCACACTCAGAGCAGGTGAATGGCCTCTCCCCAGTGTGTATTCACTGGAGTACAGTGAGGCTGGATGGTGTCCTGAACTCAGTCCCATAATGAGAGCACCTGCATGGTCTCGTACTGGTCTCTTATGACGGGGAGAGATGATATCCACCATCTCAGGGTAAATATACTTCCAAGAGGGGAGGAGTGAGAGTAGATCAGGACAATAATGAGGAGGCACCGATTTAAAGGGATTGACAAAGGAAGCACATGTGACATGAGACAAAACATTTTCATGCAGAGAAAGTTTATGATCAGTAATGCACTGCCAAAGAGTGTGGTGGAGCCAGGTACAACAAAGAGAATAGAATTGAACAGTTATTGGAAGGGGACGAATGGGAAAGTTTATGGGGTAATGGTAGAAGAATAGCATTCGGTGAGGTGATCCTTTGGAGAGCTGATGAGGCAAACAGCCTCCTTTTGTGCAGTAATAATTCTGTGAACATTTCATTCGGAGCCCTCTGAGGAAACATCAGGGCAGGGTTTGTAAAGAGGGCAGATTGAATGACGGTCTCGGTGAACTAAAGTGAGACACAGGCACAGAGGGGTTTTGGGATGGATTGAATCAAACGTTATCAATTTGCATGGACCCCAACACTACAGCAGTTACAAACGGGAGTGATCAAGAGAGTGGAATTAAAGCAACAAATATATCTTAAACATTGATGCAGCTAAAGGGGATGCTGGGTAAAGGTACCACAGCTAGTGCTGATTTCATTCCAGACATACTGGCCAGGGAGCACATCTTTCTTGTATCTGTCCTATCGAGCTCTTGAAGAATTTTGTTCATTTCAATTGTTTCATTTTAGATACTCCAGAGAAGACAGTATCATTCACCGTAATCTCTCCTGCCAGGGCAATGCTGTCGTTAGAATTCAATTCACTGATGCATTTTACTAGCTGCTTCATGGATAGGAAATGGCAATTGAGACTGTAAGGTCACTGTATAAAATATCGTCAATTGTATTGGCAGATTGCCGGACACATGAGGGGCTTTAAGAAAAAACACAACTTGCGGGTATTGAGAATCAGAGCACTTCCTGTTGGGGGTGGGGGGCATCCTGTTTAGATACAATCTGTTGATAACTGTTAGAATTGACTTGCACTGGCTCTGTAGAAGTGGTCAGAGAATTATAACGGTCATTGGAGCAGGAAACAAATTTCCCATGGGTAAAAACTTGTAAATGATAGAATAGGTGTAGGTTATTCTGGTAAAGTGCATACAGTTATTCAAAATGTTCCTGATTTACTTTCAGAAGCAAGTGAGAGAAAGGCATATTACTCAGGTCATTGCATTAGTCCCAATTGAGAATTTCTGGAGAACTGACGGGAGAGCTGGTGTTGGGAGTTGTAATAATGATAGGGAAAACTTGTTTTACAGAAAGAGAGAGTTCCCAAATGGGAAACTCAGCTTTAAGATCACATCAATTGCAGAGTTGTCCAATTCCACAGGTCCTGATCCTTATCGTTAATAAAGAAGGGGAAAGCAGCATTCCCAGCCCAGAAAAATCACTCCTATGTTATGCATGTGGTTGAATATTTAACTGGTCATGTGATCTGGGAAGACACCATTATGACGGGACCAAGGTGAGGATATGCAAATACGTGGATTGTGGGAAGGAATTTACCTCCCCCTCCCAGTGGGACACTCATCGACACCGTCACACTGCGGAGAGGCCGCTCACTTGCCTCATGTATGGGAAAGGGTTTACTCGATCTTACAATTTGCTGAGGCACCAGGGATAGCACAGTGGGTTTAGTCCCTTCATCTGTTCCATGTGTGAGAAAGGATTCATTCAAACCTCTCACCTGTGGAGACATCAGTGCATTCCCATCGGGAAGAGGTCAGTCACCTGCTCAGTGTGTGGGAAAGGATTCACTCAGTGACCTGCTGAAACACCAGCGAGCTCACTCTGGGGAAAGGCCATTCGCTTGCTCCCAGTGTGGGGAGAGATTCACTCAGTTGCATCACTTGTTGAAACCCCAGTGAGCGCACACAGGGGAGAGGCCATTCAGATGGTCAGTGTGTGAGAGAGGACTCAGTGATTCATCCTGCCCCACTGAGACTCCAGCACACCCATACAGGGGAGAGGCCATTCAGATGGTCAGTGTGTGAGAGAGGATTCAGTGATTCATCCTTCCCCACTGAGACTCCAGTGAGCCCATACAGGGGGAGATGCTATTCAGATGGTCAGTGTGTGAGAAGGGATTTAGTGATTCATCCCACCCCCTGAGACTCCAGCGGGTTCACACTGGGTACGAAGTGTTCACCTCTTTGTGTGACAAGGGATATGCTGACTCTTCAACACAACTGAGAATCCAGTAAGTGGTCATCCACCTGCTCCGCGTAGGGTAGAGTTCACACATCACTGCAGGACTCTGATTCTGACATTATTGTTCATCAGAGTCAGGATTGGACCTTGCACATGATGACACTGCTGGAGTACTGATGTTGTGGTTGATAATCACATTAACTGGGCTGGAGTTGACACAATTTACATTGTCATTTTCTGAACTTCAGGGTGTCTCTCTGGGCAGTAAGTCTCCACAAACAGCAATGCGACAATAAGCAATGCTCATCTGTTTTGATTTAAATTATCATCGTAGCACTGCTGCTTCACAACACCACGTACAAGGTTGGAGACCAGCCTTGGTCAATATGGAGTTCCCACATTCTCCCCATGATAGTGCGTGATCCCCCCAGATACTCTGGTTTCCTCCCACCGTCCAAAGATGTGCAGGTTAGGTGGATCAGTCCTGCTAAATTGTCCAGTGTCCAGGATTGTGCAGACCAGGTGGATCAGCATTGGGAAATGCAGTGATACAGGGATGGAGAGCTCTGGGCGTGATGTTCTTCGGATGGTCGGTGGGATTTGATGGGTCAATGCTCTCTTTCTGTACTGTCGGGATTCTATTCTATGATTGAGGATAAAGGCTACACAGCCGTGTGTCCTTGGAAAAGGAGCATGTGGTGTGTATCACTGCTCTCGATGCCTTCAGATAGAGGTGGGCACTGCAGGGGATGCAGTGCTTTATCTCCACCGCTGCCTCCTCACCCCCACTCTACTTTGATTGAGTCCCTTCCCACTCCGTCACTTGTAATGGTTTACTTTGCCCGTCATGGGCCTTGTTTATAAATATTCAGTTGGTTACACGGGTGGTTTACTGCGGGTGATTAACCAAAAGCAAAATAGCGTAATGGAATGTTGCTCAGTTGTGTGGGATAACATGTCTGGGTAGGAGAAATGGGGGAAAAAGAACATTTCACAGCTCACAGGATGAGAACCGAAAAGCAGTTAAATCAAACCAAAGGTTCAGACAGGGAGGGAATATTTCCCTGGAGTTTGAATAAGTGGAAAGTGATGGTGTCCGGGAATAGACAGGATTTTGTTGTAAAGGTCACTTGAAGTTTTAAAAACTGTCATATTCAGACAGTTTCAATTCTTTTACTTTTATTTATTGTGGAATAAACTGTAACACAAGGTTTGCAATTTTTTTTAAATGTAAAAGACAACAGTTAAATAAAATCCATCAAACTATCCCTCACAGAAAACTGTTGTGGAAATGCAATCTCCTGGAGAATCCCTGCCCACTTCTTCCTACCCGGGCTCCATGGCTATATACATACCTGGGAGATAGCAGCAGGAGGAGACCATGCAGCCTTTCAATCCTGCTCCACCATTCAATGGGAAACATCTGTTTCTGCCGTGTTCCAATACACTTTCATGACTTTACCTCGAAGAACTATATCTAAATTCCTTTGGCTTCACTGCCTTTTGTTACAGTGGTGTTGCGGTGTTACTGTGTGGGTGTAGGCGGGGGTAACGTGATGGTGCTGCCTCCTGGAGGATGCACTCAGCGTCCCTCATCATCCTGCAGTAACATCAATGGGGTTTCAGCAACTAGAGGTAGAAACCATTTCCAGGATATGGGCATCTCTGGCTCAGCCAGCATTTATCCCCCATCTCTAGTTACCCTTGAGAAGATGATAGGGAACTGCTGTCTTGTACCATTCACAGTCCATTTGATGCAGAGAGACCGACAATGCTGTGAGGAGAGTGTTGCAGGATTTTGGCCGAGTGATTCTCTATCTTTGGTTCTTCAAACACTGGATAATTAATCACAATCTGCACACGAGTTTGAGATTTCATTCTGCAAATCTTCACCATCTAGCAACCTCTATAAAGCAATATGTGCAGATTAGAAATTCAGAATAGACAATTCTAGTTTCTCTGGAATATTTTTTCCCCTTTCTTCCCCAAACGTTGTAACCCTCCAGCCCACTTACTCTCTCCCACCATTCTGACTCTGCTGTCCCTAATGTACACCCTCCCCATTCTCATGGAGTTACTGGTAAACAGATCCATGCCACCACTTCCCGTCCTGGTTAGACTCTGCACCCTTTCTGGGTTCACTTCCTTTCCCTTCAGTTGCTGCAAGTCAATAATGTGACAGCAGAATGAAACAAAAGGAAACGGAAAGGGAGGTGGCAGATCCTGGACAGAAGAGGAACCTTCAGTCTGGGAGAATCCTTCTTTGTTTCCCATGAGTTGATTCCCAGCATTACAATGATTTCATGATGGAGAGTGGTCCGACATGGGAGTGGTGACACTTTGACCCCCCACCCCCAACTGATCAATACTATAAGCAGATACATTCCTCCTCCAGCCAATCACAGTGTGAAAAACTTTCTGCAAAGTATACTTACCCAAATCACAACTCCAAAACCCGCCCACATTCTGTACATTTACAGTGCCAGGTTTCTGCACACACATGTGGACCCTGCCTCGGGGATTGTGGGAGTTGTAGTCCCCATGAAGCCACTGGAGCCCTGTCTCTGGAAAGTGAGTGAAAAAAGTGTGGGGTGGAAGGTGTTGTGTATAGGATCCCCATTCAGACACACAGAACATATGGGCTGTCACTGGGTATTACTGAGACATCTGCTTCCACAACCTGATTTTCTGAGGTAAGGAATACAGATTCAGCCAACTGAGGGGTGGGGTGGTTAACAGGAGGAGCAGAGTTTAAGCATGGGTGGCTCAATGGTTAGCACTGCTGACTCACAGTGTCAGGGACCTGGATTGGATTCAGCCTTAGGTGACTGTGTAGAGTTTACACGTTCTCCCAGTTTCTGTGCGGGTTTCCTCTGGGTGCTCCAGTTTCATCCCACAGTCCAAAGATGTGCAGGTTAAGTGGATTGGTTATGCGAAATTCCTAGAGTGTCCAGGTTAAGCCAGTGCAGGTTAAGCCATTACCCATAGGAAATCCAGGGAATGGGTGAGTCTGAATGGGATGCTCATTATACGGTTGTTGTGGTTTTGATGGATAAATACCCTGTTTCTGCACTGGAGGGAATCTATTCTCATGAAGAAGAATGTACCTAACTCAATGTGTTGTGAATCTGTGGCATCCCCTATTGAAAATGCGGTGGATGCCAGGACAAAGAGCAAATATACTGAAGAGATACAGATGTTGAATTTGCAATGAGATGAAGGGTGAGAGAGAGCAGGTGGGAAAACCCAGCTGAGACCGAGGTGAGCTCAGTCATCACCGTATTAAATGGTGGGGCTGGTTCGAAGGGCTGCATTGCCTTTCCTGTGCCCAGTGCTCATCTTCTTACGGTAATAACTGGAAAGCTGGATCCATAACTCACCACCTTCACCAAAGGAGATTCTGGAAAAAGCAGGATAGTCAGGTGGATTAGTGTTCCAAACGTAGATAGTGAGGAAGCATGTAGGAGATAATGATTTGGCAATTTTAAACTGAGATGAGTTAAAAATCACACAACAAGTTATAGTCCAACAGGTTTATTTGGATCATGATAAAGGAGCGTCTCTCCGAAAGCTAGTGTGCTTCTAATTAAACCTGAAGGACTATAACCTGGTGTTGTGTGATTTTTAACTTTGTACACCCCAATCCAACACCGGCATCTCCAAATCATGTAAATTGAGGGGAGACAGTGATTTATGATTTTAGACTGTTTCGTACACTCTCACCGTCCAGAATACTCTGTTGTGAATAGCTATCCGGGACTTTATTACAAAGCCAAGGTCTCTGACAATGAAAACCCAAACACCCAGGTAACATCGCCTCACCTTGTAATCTGATAAAAGACTTGTGATAAGTATGGTTGAATTTAGAACACAGTTGGAAAGTGGGAAGATTAAATCCAAACCAGATCCTGTGCTTAAACAATGGGGACTACAATAGGATGAGGCAGGATTTGGCTAATGTAAACTGGAAGCAAAGACTTTAGGGTGGGACAGTTGACAGACAGTGAAGGAATATCAAGAACTTGTCAAACTGCTCAGCAAAAGTATATATCAGGGAAAAGGAAGGACTGTGGGAAAAGGAGTAATCTGCCATGGGTGGCTCAGGAAATAAGGGAGTCTATCAAATTGAAATAGAAGGCATACAAATTGGCAACGACCAAGGAGAATCTAGGAGATGAGAAAAAAACTTTAAAGATCAACAGAAAGCTAGATGGGATTGGGGGAGAAAAGTGATGAGTAGCTGTCCCCAGGGCCGGGATAGTAGTTTACACTGCTAGAGAGGAACCTATTGTGTGGGGAACATATGATCTCTGTAATTGTTGAAGTACTTAACTGTTACCATAGAGATAATCCTGATCAAGTTAAAAATCACAGCACACACAAAAAGTGTGTATTTCCAAATAAACCTGTTGGACTATAACCTGGTGTTGTGTGGCTTTTAACATTGCCCACCCCGCTCCAACACCAGTTCTTCCACATCTGAATCGTGACAGACAGCCCCACTGAAACTGAAGTGCCTGTCACATACCTGACTAAGCCACAGGGGCGTGGGGGAGGGGTGTGTGGTTTAACCACAAAGCGCTGAGCTGAACTCGACTTTTTAAACTGCCATTGCCATGGAGATAATACTGAGAGGCAACATCCATTCAAAACCACAAACCACAAAGGTACAAGAATGGGAGCCAAACATCAGACAGGCAGGGAGTTACCTGATGCTGCCTGGAGGTGTTCTGCATGTACATTATCCAGGTAACTGCCAAGTCTCATCAATAAAGACTCAAAGAAGACATCTCAGAGTTCTGCTAATGTAGTTATTCCTATCCAGCAGGGTTCAGGAATATGAGTACACAGCAGTCAGTCTTCACAGTGGAGGATATGAAGAACATGCCAGTAATTGATAAGGAGACTGAGGAAGGTGAGGACCTAGAAACAACCATTATCACGAAAGAGTTAGAGCTGGCTAAGCTAATGGAGCTAAAAGTAGATAAGTCTTTTTGCCCTGATGGAATACATCCCAGGGTGCTACCAGAGATAGCGGGAGAAATAGTAAATATACTTGGAGTCAGAGTCCTACAGCAGAGACAGGCCCTTTGGCCCAAACTGGCCCATGCCGACCAGAATGTCCATCCACACTAACCCCATTTCCCTGCACTTGGCCCATCTGCTTCTGACCCTTTCCTATCCATGTTTTTGTCCAAATGTCTTTTACATGTTGTTAATGTACCCACCTCAACCACTTCCACTGGCAGCTCAGTCCATATACATACCACCCTCTGTGTAAACCAGTTGCCCCTCAGGTTCCCTTTCATAATTTCTCCTCTAACCTTAAACTGATGCCCTCCATTCCTTGATTCCCTGGGAAAAAGACTGAGTGCATTCACCTTACCAAAGCCTCTCATGATCTTAGATATTTCCAGAAAACATCCCCCCTCTGTTTCCATTGCTCTAAACTAAAAACAACTTCGCTTGTCCAACCTCTCCCTGTAACTCAGACCCCTGTAAATTTCTTCTGCACCTTTTACAGTTTAATAACTGAAACTACACTGCATTCCTTACATTTCCAGTGTTTCCCCACGGCGCTGGAACTGACATGACAACGCCATTGGATTACAAACCATGATCGAGAATGAACTCCTTTACAACAATCCCGTTTTCATAGCATTTTCCATGCTGCAAGTATCCTTGTGTCTTTCTGGTTGCATGGTTAATTTAAAACTGGTCCTCATACAAAACAAATCTGTGGCTTAATTGTCCCAGGAAAATGTGCCAGGTTTTTTCCAGACTTTTAAAAACAACTGAAATCTCTCTCCACAGTCACCACACTAACATGGACTTGGCTGTACCTCAGTATTTTTTCCAGTCACACTGACATTTGAAATATTCGCCCACGGACAGAATACACACTTTTTCTTCCACATGAAAAGGCCAATGATATTCAGATCGGCACGGATCAAGTAACTATCAAAACCGAACAGGAAGTTCAATTTGAATTTCTCATTCACAAATCTGCCCTTTCAGAACCCTACAGAGAAAACAAGTCAACACCGTTAACGCAGGATGGAAATTCATAAGATAATTATAGTATTAAATTGTAGTTTCTTTGTTCCCCTTTAAATCTCAGTCTCACAATTCCTCTCCTCTGTGAGCTGAATTCCAAAACAATCTTACTCCTTTCCTCCACACCCAGTTCTAACACTCTCTTTGAATTCAGCTTCCTAGCGCCTGCCTGCAGACGAAGAGCCAAAAAAAGGGGCGGCACGATGGCACTGCTGCCCCTCAGCACTACGGTCCTAGATTCGATTCCAGTCTCAGGCTCATTCTCTCCGTGTCTGCGTGGGTTTCCTCTGGGTGCTCCGGTTTCCTCCCACAATCCAAAGACTGACAGTGCAGGTCAGATGAATTAGCCATGGTAAATTATCCATACTGTTCGGTGTTTTAGACAGAGGGAAATGAGTGTGGGTGGTTGCTCTTCGGGGGGTCGGTGTGGACTGGTTGGGCCGAAGGGCCTTTTTCCACACTGTAAGAAATCTAATCAAATCAATGAGTCTGACTCAGAGCCTCCCGAATGTTGATGAATACTCTTCCCACCTCCCAGGGTTTCTTCCTGGTCAGACCCACACTGTTTTTTCCCCCCCAGTCTGGAACCGCTTATTCATTTCCCCCACTCCGACCTCTGAGGAGAACGTCCTGCACACACTGGCCAAATCATATCGGGTTGAACTAAAATGAAACAGATTAGTACTCTAATTACAGGCCCACCCCTGTCCCTTTCCATAACATTCCTGAATCTTCACAAGAGTTCTGATAACTTTTTGCAAAATGCTTTCCCACTGATACTTTGACCACTTGTCAGGATACCAGGGGAGGGGCCATTCCCCTGGGTCCTGCTTTCAGAGGGAGGAACTGCCAATGACAGATTAACCCCACACACCCACAACCTCTCTGGCACTGACCCATAATGCACATACACGAACAATTGGCCAGCACAACACCTGTGCACTGGTCTCCCCTCCTACACCATATGCACCAGATCACACAGGAGCCTGGGTGATTGACAGCAGCTGCTGACCAATAGGGTGTAGGGGGCGGGGCTGGAGGACTGGGACAATGGGATTGTAAACAATGAATGAATGAGGAGGGACATGGGGGATGGACAGGTCAGTGACGGACAGGAGCAGTGTAGCAGCAGGAGGGGATCCTGGACAAACTGAGCAACGGGAGAGTCTGACAGGGGAGAAACTACAGGAAGGTTCTGTTTAGAGGCTCAGGCAGGGACAGCTGGGAGACAGTATGGCCTGGTGGCATGGGCATGTTTTCCACAGCCTCTTCAAAGATGCTGTTCCTCAACTCCGAGCCCAATCCTCCTGGTTCAGAGGTAACGACACTACCACAATTTCTTGGTGGGCTAGTTGAATGAAGGGAAGATGTTCTCAACCTCACTCACATGGAAACTCCATGATCTCCTCCCACTTACTGTCTATTGTGGGGATGGAGGAGACAGAGCAGATGGGAAGGGGCAGGGATATAGGGACTGCCTTTCTAATGGAACTTACCTGTGTTGGGGATATTAACAAGATTCAATACACAGTCACCAACACAAAGCTGGTGTACGGGAACTTTATCCAGAATATTAACACCTATAGGTGGGCGACGCTGACCCCAATGTAGAGTTAAGTCCTGGATATTAATAACAGCTTTGTGCGTGGAAGACTCAGTTTTCTGAAGAAGTAACAGAGAGGAAAGATGAGGGAAGAGCGGTAGACATGATCTACATGGACCTTAGTAAGGCGGGCGACAAGGTTCCTCATGGGAGACTGGTCAGCAAGGTTAGATCTCAGAATACAGGACAACTAGCCATTTGAACACAGAATTGACTCAAAGTTAAAAGACAGACGGTGGTAGCAGATTGTTGCTTTTCAGACGGGAGGCCTGTGACCAGTGCAGTGCCACAAGGATTGGTGCTGGATCCACTCCTTTTCGTCATTTATATCAATGATTTGTACGTGAACATAAGATGTATAGTTAGTAACTTGCCACATGACACCAAAACTGGAGGTGCAGTGGACAGTGAAAAAAGATTACCTCAGTGTACAATGGGATCTTGAACAGATGGGCGGATGGGCTGAGGAGTGGCAGATTGAGTTTAATTTAGATAATTGTGTGGTGCTGCATTTTGGAAAAACAAATTTTAGCAGGACTGATACACTTAATGGTAAGGTCCTGGGGAACGGTGCTAAACAAAGAGACCTTGGAGTGTTGGTTAATTTTTCCTTGAAAGTAGAGTTGCAGGTAGATAGGTTAGAGTAGAAGGCAGTTAGTCTGCTTTCCATTATTTGATATCATTCCAAAATTGGCCGGGACAATAGAAACATGATCTCCCAACTGCTATACTCAGTGCATTGCTCAATAACAGTTGGCATACCAAACCCCACCTTCACTGACCCGGCTACCTTCAACTCCACTTTCAAGGAACTATCAATCCACACTCTAAGTTCTACTTGTTTGTCAACACTTCCCAGGAACTTGCCATTATGAGGTTGAGTCCTATCCTGGTAACGTCTTTCTGAAATCAGGAAGAATACAATTGAATGCAGTATTCTAAAGTTGACCTCACCGATGCCCTATACAGCTACAACATGACCTCCTAAATCCTATACTCAGTAACAGAATCCCTACAATGTTGAAAGAGGCCATTCGACCCATGAGACCTTACCAACCATCCAACAGTTTCCACGTAACCGAGCATTTCCCACAGCAATTCCACAACTTTGGATTGTGGGAGGAAACCAGAGCACCCAGAGGATGCCCACGCAAACACACAGAGGGAGAATGTGCAAACACCACACAGAAAGTGGAATCGAACCAGAGTCCCTTTACTGATCAATGCCCTCACCAATAAAGGTCAGCGTGCCAAATACCACGTTCAACACCTGATCTCCCGAAACTCTACTTTGCAGAAACTATGCAGTTGTTCTGAGCCCTTCAGAGGGATTACAGGGGATGGGGAGAAAACAGGAACGGGGTTGAGGTACAGATCTATGAAATAACTCTCCATCCCGCCTCTCCCGCTCTGTTGCCCCCTGTTTGCCCTGCCCCACCCCCGTGTCCGCCTCCTCAGACCACCTGCCTGCCTTTGACCACCCCCAACTGTACTCCCCTGTCTCCCCCTACCCTCCCCCCACCCCCCCATGTTCCCCCACCCTCCTTGTCCCCTAGTTCTGGACTTCCCACCACAGGAAAAGACCTTGTCTATTTACCATATCCATGCCCCTCCTGATTTTATAAATCTCTATAAGGTCACCCATCAGCCTCTGACGCTCCAGGGAAAAAGCCTATTCAGCCTCTTCCTGTAGCTCAAATCCTCCAACCCTGGTAACTGCCTTGCAATTCTTTTCTGACCCCTTTCCATTTGGAGAATATCGTTTTGATAGGAAGGAGACCAGAGTTACATGGAATATTCCAAAAGTTGCCTAACCAATGTCCTGTGCAGCCGCAATATGACCTCCCGACCCCTATACACAATGCTCTGACCAATAAAGGAAAGCATACCAAAACTGAAGCAACTGCAGATGCCGTAAACCATAAAGAAAAAAAAAAGTTTCTGGAAAAGCTTAGCAGATCTGTAGCATCTGTGAACGGAAATTCGAGTTAACGTTTCTGAGAAAAGGTGATCAGACCCGAAACTTTAGCTGATTTTTCTTGACAGATGCTGCATAACCTGCTGAGCATTTCCAACATGTGTGAAAGTTTAAAGGGAATTGTGTCAGGCAGGTTTCTTGTGAAGGTGGTGGTAGGTGACTTCAACATATTCTCCTGAGAGATGGTAAAAGCAGAAACAATCACAACGTTCAAGAGGCATTTGGGCAGACACATAAGCAGACAAGGGTTGGCAGGGATATGGACCATGTACAAGCAGTTGGAATTAGTTTGGAATAGCATTATGATCCGCACAGACATGGTGGGCTGAGTATTCGGGTGCTGTACTGTTCTGTTTTATGGGACTAGAATGTTTCTTAGAAGTAGAAAAAAATGATTGATGGGGACAGAGTGGTGGACATGATCTACGTGGACTTTTAGAACACATTCGGCAAGGTTCCCCATGGGAGACTAGTTAGCAAGTATAGATCTCATGGAATACAGGGAGAACTAGCCATTTGGAGACAGAACTGACTCAAAGGTAGAAGGCAGAGTGTGGTGGTGGAGGGTTGCTTTCAGACTGACCAGTGGAGTGTCACAAGGATCGGTGCTGGGTCCACTCCTTTTCATCATTTATATAAACGATTGGGATGGGAACATAGGAGGTGTTGGTAATTTTGCACATGACACCAAAATTGGAGGTGTAGCGGACATTGAAAAAGGTGACCTCGGAGTACTCCGGTACCTTAATCTGATGGACGAATGGGCTGAGGAGCGGCAGATGGAGTTTAATTTAGAAAAATGTGAGGTGCTGCATTTTGGAAACGCAAATCTTAGCAGGCCTTATACATTTAATGGTAAGGTCATCTGAGCATTGCGGAACGAAGAGACCTTGGAGTGCAGGTTCAGAGCTCCTTGAAAGTGGAGTCACAGGTGAAGATAGTGAAGGCGGCTTTTAGTATGCTTTCCTTTAATAGTCAGAGCATTGAGGATAGGAGCTGGGAGATCATATTGAGTCTGAAAAGGACATTAGTTAGGCCTCTTTTGGAATATCCCGTGCAATTCTGGTCTCCTTCTTATCAAAACAATATTGTGAAACTTGAAAGGCGTCAGAAAAGGAATACATGGATATTACCAGGATTGGAGGATTTGAGATACACGGAAAGGTTGAATAGGCTGTTCTTCCTGGAGCGTCAAAGGCTGAGGGGTGACCTTATAGGAGGTTTATAAAATCAGGAGGGGCAGGGATAAGGTAAATAGACAAGGTCTTCTCCCCGCAATGTTGTGGTGGTGGTGGTGGTGGTGGTGGTGGGGGTGGTGGGGGAGGTTGGCGGGGGAGACACAGTTATTTTATAGGTCTACAACTCAACCTCGTTCCTGCTTTCTCCTCATCTCCTTTAATCCCTCTGAAGGGCTCAGAACAACTGCATAGTTCAGTGGAAGTAGAGTTTCACGGAGATCAGGTGCTGAAGGTTGCATTTGGGACGCTGACCTGTATTCGTCAGTGCACTGATCAAAAAAATGACCCGGGTTCGATTCCCCTCTGTGTTGTTTGCACATTCTCCCTCTGTATATTTGTGTGGGCTTCCATTCTGTGTCTGTTTCCACTCCAGACACCTCCATGACTCGGTTTTGTGAAACGTGAAGGGTTTCAGAAAATATCTCCAAGGTTATTGTTAGGACTGTGGAGTTAAAGGGAGAGGCTGAATAGTCAGAGTATAGAGATGTCCAGCATGGGAACAGACCTTTTGGTCCAACTCGTCCATGCCGACCAGATATCCCAACCCTATCTAGTCCCACTTACCAGCACCCGGCCCATATCCCTCCAAACCCTTCCTATTCATATACCCATCCGAATGCCTCTTAAATATTGCAATTGTACCAGCCTCCACCACTTCCTCTGGCAGCTCATTCCATACACATACCAGAATAGGCTGAGACTTTTTCCCTGGAGCATCAGAGACTGAGGGATTACCTTATAGAGGAGCACAGACAGGGTGAACAGTCAAGATCTTTGTTTCCATCCAGTGTCAGGGAGTCCAAACTAGAGGGCATTAGGTTTAAGGTGAGAGGGGAAAGAGTGAAAAGGGACCTGAGGGGCAAACATTTCACTCGGAGGTTGCTGTGTGTATGGAATGAGCTGCCACAGGAGTAATGAATGCATGGAGGGTTACAACATTTAAAAGGCGTCTGGAGGGGTACATGAATAGGAAGTGTTCAGAGTGATATAGGCCAACTCTCCCAAATGGGATTGGATCAGTGTAGAATATCTGGTTGATATGGACGAGTTAGACTGAAGGGTCTGTTTCCATACTGTAGAACACTATGATCTGAAGTGCCTCAGCAAAATGGTGGAAATCTTCAATAAAAACACAAAGTACTGGAGATCCTCAGAAGGTCAGGCAGCATTAGAATTGATGACAGATGTAGGAAACACTGCAGAAGGTTTTAGATGACCACAACAGGCATGTGTGCTTGATGACCGGTATGGATAAGATGGGGGCATTGTGTTCAACAATTTTATACCAGAGACTCTGACCCCATTTTATTTTGTATTTTTCTGTGACTCCCTCTTTTCAGAAGCAGGCAGGATCGGAAGCAGTAGAGGATGTAAATGATGTGTGACCTTCCTAGTGAGAGGATTCGAGTACAGGAGCAGGAATCCCATTTTGCAAGGGCCTTGGTGAGACCACACCTGGAGTAGTGTATACACCTTGGTTCCCCTTTACCAAGGAAGGCTCTCCTGGTTATTGAGAGACAGTAAAGGAGGGTCACCAGACTGAGTCCTGGGATGTGGAGATAGTTAAGGACTGCAGATGCTGGAAGTCAGAGTCTATACAATGTGGACCTGGGGAAGTGCAGCAGGTCAGGCAGTATCAGAGGAGCAGGAAGGTTGATGTTTTGTGTCGGGACCCTTTGTCAGTCCTGATGAATAGTCCTGACGCGAAACATCAACTTTCCAGCCCCATCGTATTCATGCGGGTCATCAAGCACCTATTTATTCTAGCCCCACGTTCTGGCACTCAGCGTGTAACCGATATTGTAGTGTTCTGTGTGATCATCTCAATACTTCTTCAAGGCTGCAATGTTTCCTGCTCCTGTCACCTTTTCAGATGATGCCAGACCGGCTGAGGATCTCCAGCATGTTTTGTTTTTATTTTAGATTTCCACCATTTTGCTGAAGCACTTGGAGACAGACTTTATTGATTCTGATTCCTGGGATGACAGGACTGATGGATGAAGAGGGACTCAATCCTCGTTTAATCCTCCTTTCCTTTGGTTTTCTGAGCTGCTGACGACATCACTAATATTCTACCTCCCGTTCCATGACCCGAATCTGACCCATCTAAGCCTACACTTTAGTTCCCATGCCCTGCCAGACTAGTTACAACCTCACCAAGGGAACTGCAAAAGCCCCTACCAGATTTGTCTCAGGTCTACCCAGGGGTAACCTGTCAGGGTGGTATAAGTCCCACCTAACCAGAAACAGTCCCAGTGCCTGAACAATCTAAACCCTTCTCTGCTACACCATTTCCCCAGCCACACATCCAGCTGATCTGCCCTCTTTTTCCCTCTCTCACTAGCACATGGCACTGGGAGCAAGTCTCGCATTATTACATTTCAGGAACTGCATTTTACTGTATCCCTGATATCTCTGTATCCATCTTTCAGGCTCTGATCCCTTGTTTAGCGATGTCGTTGGTATCTGTGTGTTCTATAACCACTAGCTTTACCCTCCACACACCATCCTGGATTCATGTCTTTGGCCACAGAAGTGCCCACCCTAATCCTAACCATTGAATCCCCAGTCACTATAGCCGTGTTTCCTCTCTTTCCTCCCGTTCTGTGCAGCATAGCTGTCTGTGGTGTCATGAACCTGGCTGTTGCTGATTTCTCCTGAGAGACCACCCCACCTGGTCCCCCCAAACAGAATCCGAAGTGCTATACAGTATCTGTTTGACAAGGGGATAACCACTGAGGACTCTTGCACTCCCTTCCTGAGCCTTTTACTTGATCTGATCGTCACCCATTCCCTTTTTGCCTGTGTAACCATCACCTGCAGTGTGACTAACTCACTAAACGTGCTGTCAATAACATGCTCAGTATTGCAGATGCTCCACAGTGAGTCCACTCACAGCATCAGCTCTGCAAAGTAGTTTCCCAGTAGCTGCAGATGAGAACCCTTCCTGCACACATAGCCGTCAGGGACACTGGAAGTGTCTCTTATTTCCCACATTGTACAAGAGGAGCACACCACGGGTCTGAGGGCTCCTGTCACAACATCGCTCTAGATTCATCTCATTACTCCCATTGAGAGAATTTAAACGAGTGAACTTAAATGAGTGAACAATCTTCCTTCACTTCAAACATGTCCATTATAATTAAAAATGCACCTTTACTTAAGCTGATATATCACACTTTAAAACGTTTAATACTCCGCAGGTATCACTTACAAATTGGCTGTTCCGATTGGGACCATGTGAGTTTCTGAACAGCCTGAACTAAACCTGAGTTTCAGTTTCACATTCTCCCTATCTCACATCAGTCTGTTTACACCTAACTCCAAAACACTCTCATTGAGCCAAGCAGCCCTCTCAGTGCAGCCCTGTCATTGTCATTGTCTGCTCACACCTACACTGCCCTCAGCCTCCTGTACTGTTCCAATGCGTCTCAATGGGAGCTCGGAACAGCATCTAATCTTTCAGTTCAGCCCTTTGTAACCCCAGAGTCAACATGGACCTCAGCAGTTTCTGAATGAACAGATAGCTGTCACAATGTGGAACGTTCCATCTGAAATGTTGTTAGAATTTGAGTCCATAAGGAATTTTAATGGGAAGTTTGCAGGGAATTGGAAGTAGAGAGTATACAGGTTAACATCATGGAGTGGATGATTGGGACTAAATCTGACAGTTCCTGCAAAGAGACGAGGTGTAATTTGGATAAATCTGTGCTCTCTCTCAAGACAATACCTCCTTCCACAGCTGCAGGGCCAAGAATTGAACACAAACCCCAAGGGTGATCCAACTATGAACTTGAACATCTTTCTGCTATTTGCTTGACAAAAATATTGGAGATATTTTCCCACAGACTGAACAGATAAACCTTTCTCCTTCCACAGTTAAATGCCAATGATATTCAGATCCTGATGACTCCGCTGACTGTAGAAAATGGTTTTTGCGATTACCGTCTCAATTATTTTCAATTAATATTCGATAAAAAGAATTCACAAAACAAAGCTCACAGTCAGTGCAAGATAAATAGTGAAGGCACACACTTCTCTGGGTATGTATTTGATGTGTAAATGCTCCTCTTCAAATCACCCCATCCCCACCCAGGAAGAGGACATGTCCATGCGCCTCGCTGTACCTTGACCCCAAATAAAGATGGCGGCCATAACCCAGGACCTCTCACTGCCGAGGCCCAAGCCATCTTCCCCTTTGCTGCAAATGTGGGACCAAGAGTTTCAAATTCAGTCTAACGAGCGGCACAGAGTGTAAGTAAACCCTCCCAGTCTGCACTGATACATTTCATCCGGTTTCTGCTGCCACTCTCCCCTTTCCCGTTTCTCCTTCCCCTGCAAACACCATGGGCCATTTCGGGTCCCGTGACCCTTCCTCAGAAACGATGACAGCTGAGAAAATTAGAATCCCTACAGCGTGGAAACAGGCCCTTCGGCCCAACAATTCCACACTCACCCTCCGAAGTTTATCCCACCAGACCGATTTCCCTTCTCTGTTACTCTCCATTTGCCTGGACTAATGCACATCCCTGAACACTATGGGAAATGTAGCTGGATCAATTTACCCAACCTGCACATCTTTGGACTACATGAGATAGGGGTTAAAGAGTAAATAATAGGTGGGGACAAGGACCAAAGAGAGACAGGAACATTTGGAAAGACAAAGGAGTGCATAACGATCCGGTGGGAGGGTGGAAAGCTGTTAATGGAGGAGACTGGAACCTGGTAGCATCTCAGTAGCGTTGATGGAAAAATATCAGATAGCAAAACACCACACGAGTATAAAAAAAAATCAGAATTCGACAATTCGGCCCATCGAATCTGAATACCATTTAATAATGGCTTAGAGTTTTCACAACATCATTCTCGTGACTTTTCTCTGTAACCCTTGGTACCCTTATTCATCAAAAACCTATCTATCTATGGCTTATAGACACAAGTGCCTGTGTTTCTGTGTATCTGCATGTGTGCATGTGTTTGTTCATGTATTTGTGTCTCTGTGTATTTGTGTGTATGCATTTGTTCTTCCGTGTATTAGCCTCTGTGTTTTATCCATTTAAGTCTGTGTGCGACTGTGTATGTCTCTGTATCCTCGACATGTGTGAGGGTCCATCTCAGTGTATGTGCTGTGAGTGTTAGTATATTAGGGTGTTTACATATGTCTCTAAGTTTTTCTGTGCCTGCATCTTTCTGCGATAATATATTTGTTGTTTTTGGAGGGAACGAAATAGCGGAAATGACACAACGGTTAAAGTGAGCATTGCCCTCCACAAAATATTATTTCTTACTCAGTTGGTAGGACATGGATATTACAGAAACTCCACATGATTCACTCGGACATCTCCGGCTCCTGCCAGGGTAATCCTAATATGGTGTGTAGAGGGGGGAAAGGGAATGGATATCGCACACTCCACCACCCCCTTTTGCCCTTTCTGTCTTGTTCCAGGCTGCTTATCCTGGAATTGGAGAAATGGAAGCGGGGAATGAGCTGTTCCTACTGTTCTAGATGGTGGTTCTGGGGGGGGGGGGGGGGGGCGGTGTGGGGGGGGTTGCTGAATGGTGAGGTACCTGAAGGGAATCAGTCCACAGTGCAGAATCCATAAGGTGTTATTGGTGTGGGAGTATTGCATAAGCGACAGACAAAATTATGGAAGGAATGAGCTGAATTCAACAGTGAGAGTGGTAGTACATGAACTTTATTTGGAGATAGAGTGTAAGCCTTGTTCGGGGGTAGATAACATAACAGATATACAGAGAGTGTGAAGGAGCAGAGAGAATACAGTGACACTTATCCTGGCAGAACGACGATACAGAATTTCCTGTATTGCTGAACATTTCTTCCGATCATCTTAGCGTCGAGGTAAGCCTCAATGAACGTCTTCTCTAAGTCTGCCACTAATAATGCCACCGACCCCGTCCCTCAGATCCCACAGAATCCGTTTGGGAGAATCTTAGCAATGAGAAACAAGCATTGGTGTGTTCTGCCGTGCAAAACTGTCGGGCAAATTTTGTATATCTTATGCTATGGGAAATTGGTATTGTTGGTGCTGCAGTAATACTGAATTATCTCAAGCTACATCTAAACTGCGTAAACTAAGTGACTACTAATGCTGTGAAAAATAAATTCCAGAGTGTGTATCAGGTTGCTTGAAGAATATGTTGTGATCCACACTAGAGACAAGGTTAGTAGTTATTTGGTGATATGTGCTCAGAAGGATTAATTCATAGCCTTGTTCTGAGGAAAAGTGACATTAATATGTCGCATTTTACACGGCATCTGCATATAATATCAAATGTTGAACATGATGGTCAAACATCATGGAAGCCTGGAAGCCAGAGGGTCAAGTTCACTCCAGTGAATTGGGAAAGTGCAATATGACATTCAGTGAGAGACAAGCAATGACTGTTAGAGTCATAGTGTCCTAAAGCACAGAGGTAGACTCTTTGTTCCAAACTAGTCCATTCTGACCAAAATGTGCATTCACGCTAACCCAGTCTCCCCGCCATTGCCCCGTATCCTTCTAATCCTTTCCTATCCATGTATTTGTCCAAATTCATTTTAAATGTTGTTAATGTACTCGCCTCAACCACTGGCTGCCCATTCCATATGTGTACCAGCTGAAGTGTAAAAAAATGTTGCCCCTCAGGTTCTCTTTAATTATTTCCCCTCTGACCTTAAACTGATCCCCTTTAGTCATGATTCACAACACTGGGAAAATTCGCCCTATCCATGTCTCACATGATCTTATATATTTCTGTAAGATATCATCTCAGTCTTGTACACTCTGAAGAAAAAATGATTTAGCCTGTCCAAACTCTCCCTATAAATCAACTATTGAGCAATGGCGATATCATTGTGAATTTCTTCTGCACTCTTTCCAATTTAATCGCATCCTTCATGGAGCAAATTGAGCAAAACCGCAAACAGTACTCCAAGCACAGTCTCACCAACATCCTGTATAACTGCAACATAACTCCCCAACTTTGATGTTCAATTCCATGACTAATGAAGGCCAGTGTACCAAAAACCTTCTTCACTGTCGTCTACCTGTGACGCTTCTATGGGAGAAAAGTGCACCTGAATTCCAAGGACCCTCTTTTGCACTGCACTCCTTAAGGCTCAAGCATTCGCCATGAAGCTCCTACCTTGATTTAATTTTCTAAAATGCAAGACCTCACGTTTATCTTTATTAAACTCCATTTGCGGTTTCTCGGCCCACTACCCCAACAGATCATGATCCTGTTGCAATTTCTGATAACCTTCCTCACTGTCGACGATACCACCTATTTTAGTCTCATCAGAAAAATTACTAATCCTGCCTTGTACATTCTCCACAAAAATACTGATAGAGATAACAGCAATGGTCCCAGCACCAACCACTGAGGCACTCCACTTGTCACATGCATCCAGTTCCACAAGTATCCTTCCACTATTACCCTCTGCTTCCTACTATCAAGCCAATTGTGTATTCAATTTTCCAGCTCCCTCGGGATTCCATTGGATCGAACATTTCAGAGAAGCCGATTATGTGGAACCTTGGGGCGGCACGGTGGCTAAGTAGTTAGCACTACTGTCTCACAGCGCCAGGGATCTGGATTCAATTCCCACCTCAGGCAACTGACTGTTTGGAATTTGCACATTCTCCCGTGTCTGAGTGGGTCCCCGCCGGGTGTGCGGGTTTCCTCGCACAGTCCAAAGACGTGCAGGTTAGGTGAATTGGTTATGCTAAATTGCCCATAGTGTTAGATGCATTAGTCAGGGTGGGTTGCTCTTCCGAGGGGCGGTGTGGACGTCTTGGGCCGGAGGGCCTGTTCCCACACTCTAGGGAATCTAGTCTAATCTAAAGGCTTTTCTCAAATCTATGTAGGCTACGTTTGTCACCCTACCCTCGGCAACATTCCTGGTCAGTTCATCAAAAAACTCTAAAAGTTAATAAGTTGCGATCTCCCATGCACAAAGCCGTGCTGACTACTCCATGTCTTTCCCAATGCATGTATATCTTATCTCAGAGTCTTCTCTAGTACCATACCTATCACAGTTGTGAAACTAACTGGTTTATCGTTCCCATGTTCTTCGTTGCAGCTCTTCTTGAATAAGGGCACAACATTCGCTCCCCACCAGTCTTTGGTGACTTCACCCGTGGCTAACGATGATGCAAAATTATCAGCCAGGGCTCCCGCAACGTCTTCTCTCCTGATTGCTGTGTTCTTGGATATATCTGGTCAGGACCAGGAGATCTATAGAAATATTGCATAGTCTGAAAAATACGTCTTTTTTTAAAGGTACAATTACCAAAGAAAGAGGAAGTGACTTAATGATGGTTAACACAACAAATTAAAAAATATATTAAACATACGAAGTGAATTCAGAAGAACTGCAGACATTGTGAAAACGTGAGAATACTCAGAAATTTGTCTATGTGGAGTTATCACATTCTCCCCTTGTCTCCACCTGCTGGTTAGGTGAATTGGCCATGCTAAATTGCCCCATAGTGTTCAGGGATGTGTACATTAGGTGAATTAGTTTGGCGTAAATGGAGAATCGTATGGAAATGGGTCTGCGTGGGTTAGTCTTCGATGGAGCAGTGTGGAACTGTTGGGCCCAAGGGCCTTTTTCATATTGTTAGCATGCTAAGAGCACAAAATCTGCATAAATCTACAATCTGCATTTCAAAGAAAACAAAATGAAGCAAGTTTAAATATGAAATTGTGCAATCGGGAGAGGAGTATTTATTTTTAGGAACAGGGAAATGGCTGAGATATCAACCAGTTACTTGCATCTGTCTTCATGGAGGAAGAGCCAGAAAATCAACCAAAAATACCAAGTGATCATATGGAACTTGTGAAACTAAAGGCATAAAGTCAAGTTTTGTAAGTAACAAGGTAGTACATGAACGTTAGCTGCATTGCGCACTTCTAAGCCTGACAAACCAGATGTACTTCACAACAAAATATTCGCAATAAATCAGCAAGGGAAGTATTAACTGTGCTGTCTATGACTGTGTTTTATTTTCCTGCACTTTGTGCAGTGGCCGGAAACCATTGGAGATAAATGGAAGGAAGTAAACATGTTCCAAGAATGGTAGGTAAATGAAGTGGATCCGAGTATCTGCAATGGAAGAAGAGACAGTGTGGAGAACTGTAGACCAATAAACTTGACATCTGTAGGAAAACTGTTGGAATCTACAACATGCCACGTGATGTTCGATATTTAGAAATTAACAGCAGCATTGGAGAGAATCAGCATGTGTTTCTGACAGATGAATCATTCTTGACAAACTTCGAAATTATTTGAAATTGTTTCTTACAACATAGATAATGGGGAACCAGTAGAATTGGCATATTTGGATTTTCAAAAGGCTTTCTATAAGAACTCACGCAGTAAGTTCTTAAGTACATTAATGTGAAAGGCATTTGGGGGAATATATGTAAGTGGAAAGTTAAAGTTATTTTCGCCTTCATTTAAGGGAATCAGAATATAAATGGAAGGGCATGTTGATGCAGTTTCACAGAGTGTTGGTGAGACTGTATTTGGAGTATTGTGTACAGTGTTGGTGACTCAATCTCAGAAAGAATATACTGATCACAGAGGAAGTGCAATGGACATTCTCCAGATTAATCCCTTAGATGGCGAGATTGATAGGTGACCACAGTAAAATTTAGAAAATTCACTGAACATATGACAAGTTGGAAATAAACAGAATGTTTCTCTGGCCGTTTAAGGCAAATAATATCAGGATAAGGGACAGGCCGTTTAAAATAGAAAGAAGAAGCAAAACCATCACTTGAAAGGGATTGATTTACACACGGGCATGGAAACGTGCTAGCAGGGTAAGATTAGGGAGAATCCCCAGGTATTCTTCAGGTGCATCAAGCGGCACAGTGGCTCGGTGGTTAGCACTGCTGCCTCACAGCACCAAGTTCCCAGGTTCAATTCCCACATTGGACCACGGTCTGTGTGGAGTTTGTCAATTCTCCCTGTGTCTGCGTGGGTTTGTCTCCGAGTGCTCTGGCTTCCTCCCACAGTCCTAATATATGCAGGCCAGGTGAATTGGCCATTCTAAATTGCCCATAGTGTTAGGTGCATTTGCCAGAGGGGAAATGGGTCTGGATGGGCTACTTAGTGGGCGGCACGGTGGCACAGTGGTTAGCACTGCTGCCTCACAGCGCCTGTAGACCCGGGTTCAATTCCCGACTCAGGCGACTGACTGTGTGGAGTTTGCACGTTCTCCCCGTGTCTGCGTGGGTTTCCTCCGGGTGCTCCGGTTTCCTCCCACAGTCCAAAGATGTGCGGGTCAGGTAAATTGGCCAAGCTAAATTGCCCGTAGTGTTAGGTAAGGGATAAATGTAGGGGTATGGGTGGGTTGCGCTTCGGCGGGTCGGTGTGGACTTGTTGGGCCGAAGGGCCTGTTTCTACACTGTAAGTCTAATCTAATCTAAAAAAAATCTTTGTGGACGGTTTGGGCCGAAGGGCCTGTTTCCAAACTGTAAGGTATCTAATCTAATCTAAAAAAAAGGAACAATTTGGACTCATCAATGACTTACCAAATTGCATCCAAATCAATTTAGTGTTCGCAGGTGTTAGAAGGCTGAGAGGAGATTGGTCTTCAAAGGTGCACCAGAGTGATCAGTGCTGTGCTCTTGTTACTTGTAATTCGGAGTTGCCAATGTTGAACTGGGGTGGACAAAGTTAAAAGTCAGATAACACTGGATTATAGTCCAACAGGTTTATTTGGAGGCAGTAGCTTTCAAAGCACATCATCACCTGATGAAGAAGCAGCGCATCGAAAGCTAGTGCCTCTGAATAAAACTGTTTGACGATAACTTGGTGTGATTAAAGCTTAAAAACGATTAGCCAGGTGGTTTGAAATTGAGGAGGAAGGTCTAAATTCAGAGGAAGGTTAAATGGAATGATCAGATGGGCAGATCAATGGCAGATGGATCGTAACCCTAATAAAGGCGATGATTAAGGGTAGTACTAAATGAGTGGCAGCTAACTAGGAAGCTCAGCGCATGCTTCTCCACACATCCGTGAATTGGTGTGGACAGGATAACACACAAGTTGATAAAGCATAGTGACTGTAACCATGGCCTTTTTTTTATCGATGCTTAGATTATAAAAACTATGTGAAACCTTAGTTAATCCAAGATGGAATAATTTGTGTAGTTCTGGGATCCACATTACAGGAAGATTGTGATTGGACTGGAGGGGGTACAGAGGAGATTCGCCAGGCTGTTCCCTGGGATGGAGCATATCAGCTATGGAGAGAGGCTGGACAAGCTCGGTTTGCTTACTTTGGAGCAGAGAAGGCTGAGGGAGAGGTGATTCAGAAGGTTAAGAATACAAGGGGCATGGAGAGCGTGGATAGACAGCAGCTGTTCCTTTCAGTCAAAGGGTCAAGAACAGGAGAGCGCAATTTTAAAGTGGAGGGTTTGAGGTTTGGTGAGAATTTGAGGATTTCTTTTAACCAAGCTGGTGATGGGGTCTGGGATGCACTTCCTGAGAGGGGAGTTGTCACGGGTAACCGCACAACCGTTAAAAAGTGATGCAAAGTTGCGCACTTGAAATGCCATCACATTCCCGGTTACGGGTCTTGTGTCAGAAAGTGGGACCAGTGTCGACTGTGCAGTATTTATGACGGTAAACACTCTATGCACCTGTGATTGCATGGCTGTCGAATGTCAATCATTCAACAGCTTAAGACAGGAATTGATGAGTTTCTGAAGAGTATATTAGCAAGGGTTATAAAAGGGAACTTATAATAGTTCTAAAAACATGTCCGTGGCAAAATTAAGGGAAAAACGGTGCGGTTTCCTGGCAGTCTGAAACCAGAGAATTGAGGAAAGGGTAATGGCAGAACTATGAAGCAAATGTTTCAGTTGTGTCTTCAAAAAATAAATCAAATCAATAAAGCGATCTTCCCAGCAATACTAGGAACCTTTAATTTGGTGAGAAAGAAGGAAATAGAATGGAATTGGCAACTAAGTAGTTTTAGAGGGAGTATTGGAACCAGAAGTATGGGAATAGACAAAGTCAACAAAGAATTATGAAAAGGGAATCATATTTGAGAAACTGACTGAGAACAATTATTGGGAAGCAATCAGTACAATATGACTGTACTTTTAGGAAAATAGGTGATAAACTCCAAGCCTACCATACAAATTCAAATCTTATGGGACTAGGGTTAATATGTGAACATAAGTTAGAATGGGAGAGCTGACATGACACAGCGAATAGGAATAAAACAATATGTTTTCGAGTGGAAAGGTTGGGGGTATATCAGGAATCGGGGCTTGGGTGCCAACTATTCCCAATAAACATCAATATTTTGGTTGTTGGAATCAAATGCAATATTCCCAATTCTGCTGATGGCGCGAAATGTCGATGTCGGATTGTGAGTCATTGAGCAGGATATAAAAAAGCTCCATGATGATTGAGGCAAGTGGAGTGAATAGGCAAATACATGGCAAATGGAGAGCAATGGGGCTAGATGAGATGTTTTGCCCTTTGGTGGGAAAACAGGACGGCAACTTACAATTCGAAAAGGGATTGGTTGAATACATATTGATTTATAAATGAACTTATGCTGCATTTTTGTTTCGTTCTGCGCAGCCCTCCGAGGTCTATGCAAGGCAGTGCTTTCTGAAGCAAGCAGTCAATATTGGGAGTGGCTTTGCCACACTGACCAGTGCACATAGAACCACCAAGTGGGGAGGTGTAACATTGAAAAGGGTTTGGATCTCACTCCACACCATTCACTGAAAGCATTATTGCAGGAACAGAAAGCAGTTAGGAAGATAAATGGTGAGTTGACTTTCATTCCAGGGGGATTTGAGTCCAGGAATAATGGTGTCTTACTGCAGCTGTATAGGGCCTTGGTGAGACCCCATCTTGAACATTGTGCAGTATTGTGTGCAGTTTTGCTCTCCTTACTTAATAAAAGACAAAACTGACATTGAGGAAGAGCAGCGCAGGATGACCTGACTGATCTCTGGGATGGCAGGCTTGTTGTGGGAGCAGAGTGTGGGGCAACTGGGCCTGTATTCCATGCGCTTTAGGAAAATGGGTGGAAGTCTCAGAGAAGTATATAAAACTCTGACAGGGCGAGAAAAATTGAAAACAGAGATAGTAATTCCCCTGATGGGATGTCTAAAACAAGGGACCACAGTATTAGATACAGTCAGGTGACTCTGCATTGAGATGAGAATAAATGTCCGTACTCAGAGACTGGTGAACCTGGGGAGTTCTCTCCAACATACGGCTGTGGAATCCAGGACATGAAATATAAATAAGGATTTCTGGACACTAAATGGATCAGCAGACAGCTGGAGTATAGCTGTCACAGGCTCTCAGATGTTTAGAAGGAGATCTCTGCAGTGTCAACAGGACTGTGTTTCCTGTTCCCTTTTCCGGCAACGAATTTTCTCTCGCTTTTATCCTTGCAGCAGTTTGATAATAGTGCAATATAAATAACGGGAGCTAAGGGAAAGAAGAGGTTAAGGGGCGAACCCTGAAATATCAGTAAAATCCAAAAATGAAAGGTGATCTAACACACACACACTAGCACAGTCTAAGTTATTCTTTAAAACACATATTGCAATGAAATAGTGCTTTAGGTGTAACACCTCAACAGTACGGCCACTGACTACAGTGCTGTACGTTTCACGATGCTCTTGACGAGATGTTTTCGGGGCTGACTGACCACGTGAAGTTGCCATGGAATTCCAGTTCTCCCCAAAATTCTCCCCCAGTTTGAAATGGTGTTTCTTCGAAATGTAGCCTACAATTCCCAGTGTCAGGCTCAGTTTCAAGGCTTGCAGAGCGGATTGCATCCCTGTTTTAGCTGAACACACTGAGTGTACATTTTGCAGGTAGAGGATCACGAGCTGGGTTTTGCTGTTCAGCCAATGTTGGAGATGGAATCGCATAACAGTGACCAGGAACTTGCTTTAATTTTTAAGTAAAGCACACAATTCATGAACAGAATGGCAGCCAAATCATGATTAATACGCATGTGCCATCACAGAATGGCCTGTATATTGTTTGGAGGAGCAAAATTGATGGACATCAGTGACGACAGCAATTCTTTTTACATGTTTGATCAGATTTAAGCATATTAAGGGAAACGAACACTGTGTGAGGAAAACTGCACTGAGGAAATTTTCTCCATTACCTAGAATTGGGGAGGCCCATTCCCCACTCCCTTCCTGATGTTGCTGTGCAGTCTGTGGGAAAGCTCTGCAAAAGTTGACAATAGCTCTTTTATGTTTGGAAGGAAATCTCTTTAGGGTCGACAGGACTGTGTCTCCCATTCCCTTTTCCAATGCCAAGTCTAGTGAGTCTGGTTTAACCCTTGAAGTATTCGAAGAAGTTTGATACAATTAAGTGTCTTGCTTGGCCGTTTCCGAGACCATTGAAGAATTTATCACATGTCTGTGCGTCTGGAGTCACTTTTAGGCCAGACCAGGAAAACACGGGAGATTCACTTCCTGAAAGGACATTGGGGAAGGAAATAGATGTTTAAAATCACAATGGCTTTAGGGTCACCTTTACGGATAACAGATTTTAGATATTTATATGTTATTAATTGTTTTTAACTTCCACCACTGGCAGAGCATTAGCCTGGTCTGGATTAGTAATCCAGTGACATTTCCACAGCAGCACCATCTCCATGTGGGGACCTATCAGAAATCACACTGAGCAGGTTATTTCTGTGCTGCTTGACAACTCTGTCAAAAAGAACTCCAATCAATTTGAGTATCCAGATGGGACTGAGGGCGTGATAATTTGTCATATTGTAATTATTCTCCTCTAAGCAGACTGGACATACTTGAGTAATTTTACACATTGCCAGGGAGATGTCAGCTTTCGAGTTGCAATGAAGCAGCTTCCCCAGGGACACGGCTTGTTGTGCAGCAGAAGTCTTCAGTCCTATTGCAGGAATGAGGTCAGGGTCCATTGCCTTTGTCGTATCTACATCTGTTTCTTCATCTCAGGTGCAGAAAATCGAATTGATTGAAGACTGCCATCTGTGATTCTATGGACATCATGACGAGGGTGATCTGCATCATCCAAGCAACACTTCTGGCTGAGGATGGTGCATACATTGTATTGTTGTTTTTTTACACTGATGTGCAGGGTTGTTCCATTATTTAGAATGGTGGTATATCTGGAGTCCTCTCCTCCAGTAATTCTTTTAATGGTCCGTTGACATTTATGACTGGATGTGGCTGGACTGCAAATCTTAGATCTGATCTGTTAGTCTTGGACTAATATATCCCTCTCTCCCAGATGTTAGCCCTGCTGTCTGGAATCCAACCAGTCAAGTACGGTAGCTTTAATGGGTTAGCATTACTTTTAGATACACATGATTCTGACTCTAGCACGTTCACCCCACATTCGTCACTGAACAATAGATTAGCTTGATGCTCATGGTAGACTGGTGGATTATCCTGGGTAAATAGTTACAGATTGTGATTGATTAAAATGCTGCTTCTGCTGCTGCTGTTGCCCACAACATCACATGATAGGACTAATTCGAACTGCAATATCTGCGATTCCATTCTCTTGATCATCCGACTGTTCACATCGTGACCCATTCACCTATCAGCCCTGTACACAGTGACCTAACCTGGTTTCTGATGTGGTAACACTTCCATTTTCATGTCTTCATTCTGCTGAGGGTTTCTCCCGGGTGTCGCGCCTCCAATTTGTTACATTACTCAAACACTTTAACATATTCATCTGAATCTTTTCCTTTCCCGCAATGCCATCTTCTGTGTTTGAAGTGAATGTGTTTCCCTCTGTTTCTCTCCCTGACCATGATTACGAGCTCTATAGTATCAGTGATGCCAAACATATGGAACCAAGGAATTTGTGCACCTTGTGTTATTGTTCACTTCCTGGTGTATGGAAGTCCGTGCTGAACAGAGCATATGAACAGCTTTGACACACAATTTTGGAACTTATTTGAAAACAGAAATTGCTGAACAAACTATGCAGGTCTGGCAGCACATTCTGGAGTGAATGCAGAGTTAATCTTTCGGCTAAGTGTCCGTTCTACAAAGCTCCCATTTCCTACAGCGTCTTTTGTATTTTTATTTCCAGTATCCATTTAGTATCAGTTTAACTGAAAATTCGTGCTATGCCTATACTGGAGAAACTCAGCAGGTCTGGCAGTTTTTGGAAAGACATAGAAACAGAGTTAGCGTTTCAAGACCAATGTGACACTTGTTCAGAATTTCAAATGATTGGAAAATGGGATTTTTATTCCATTGTCAGAGATGGGGGATGGGTGACAGTGCAAAGAGAGTGTGGCAAAAGATAAATCGGGATTTTATCAGTGGTGAACGAGAAGATTATGGAAAATGTGTTTAAATTAAGATGTGAGTTGGGGAAAAGGGTTCTCTATACTGAGTGCATGCTATAGAAGGCACAACCAAATAGGGAAACCAGGAGGAAGAATGCTGACTATGTGGCATTACATAGATTTGGGCAGAGATATGTTTTCACTGTAGAGACCTTCGCCCCCTTCAGACAAAGAAACTCAGGTGTTTGACTTCTTACTGACACCAGTAAGCGTTTTATACTGCCTTAGTAATGTAATATGGCGAAAAACAAATCACAGTATGAAGGTTGGGGCTGAGTGTTGTTGACCATTCGCTTTTAATATTGTTTCAAATTTTTGGTGATTATTTTTAAATGCTTGGTCTTGAAGTTAATATTAGATGGAGTGTAGGCGGTTGAGGGGTGAAATGAAGAAAATGCATAAAATCATGAGAGACATGAATAGGTTGCACAGCCAACATCTTTTCGACAGGATAGTGAATTTCAAACATGGAGGATATAGCTTTTAGGTGAAAGGGGAAGATTTAAAAAGGATGAAGAAGCAACATTTTTCATGCACAGGGTGACGTTTGCATGGAATGAGCTGCCAGAGGAAAAGTGGTAGCTACAGCTACAATATTGAAAAGTCAGTTGGACAAACATATTAATGGGAAACGTACAGAGGCATTTGGGCCAAGTGCAAGCAGGTGGAACCAGTTTAGTTTGGAAAACCTGGTCAGAATGGACTAGTCGGATCAAAGGGTCTGTTTGTGGATGATATGGCTGTATGAATCTAGAAAGTGAGGCAAAAGAAATAAAAGATAAGATGCAAGTAAATTGGCAAGAAATATAAAAACAAACAGCATGAGATTTTCTGTGTTTATAACAAAATAAATGAGGACGAGTGCGTGACTTTTTGTGGAAATGAAGTCAGGAAAGTATATTGAGGATATCTGGAGGGTGTGATGGGGGAATTGCCCAGAGGGAACTTGCAGGAAATTTACACCAATATTTTACATTGGTCCTCACTAGGTGAGGTGCTGTAAATATTTCTATACTAAAAACAAAATGGTATTAATAGGGAAGTTCGAACAAAAGGAACAAGCTTTTTTTTAAAACAAATAGAGAAATGAAAAGGGGGACAGATCAGCAGAAATTCATAGCTGGTTTTAAAGGAAGTGGTTACAGAGTGACTGGTGGCACTGTGTAAAATATTCCATAACTCTCTGGATTATAGGAGTGTTACAGCGAAACTGGAATACCTCCAAAGTGGCGCCTGTCTTCCAGAAAGGAGGAGACTGAACCATTATTGCTGGGAACCATTTAGCTTCACCATTATTGTTGGGAATCGGCGAGAGTTTGGTATTAAGGAGGGAATTGCATGGCATTTAGAAATGCTTCGGGCAGAATCATTATGGTTTTATGAAAGAGGATATATAAAAATTCATGGAAAGTTTATCTGGATACCCCTGACAATGTAACAAGTGGACTTGATGAAAGGGAACTGCTAGGCATGAGGCTTTTCAAAGCTTTTCCTTAAGGTATCACAAAATAAAGGTTTTTACACAATACAGAAGCTCACAATATGATAGATAACATATTGATGGAATAACGATTGGTTAACACATAGAAGTTGGAAAGTAACGATTAATAGATCTTTATGATAAAATGTATCAACTGGAGTAACACAAATATCAGTCCGATGGCATGAGTTATTGACCATCTATACTGATAGCCTGACAGTGGAAGCTGAGTGCAGTATACATCCGAGTTTGTGGATGACACTGAGAACCAAAATTCAGGCTGTTATTTAATGGAAATGACTCCCAAAAAAGGAGCAGTTCAAAGGGGTTGGAGTGTTTCTGTGTATAAAACATTAAGTCAGCATGCTGATGCAGCAAGTAACTAGGTTGGTTCATTAGGCGGGTTCCTAGGATGAAAAGGCTGAATTATTGAGTACATCTAAATTGGTTAGGCGATTATTCATTGTGGTTGAAATGAATGTGGGTGATGTTACTGATACGTACAAAATACAGAGAGGGCTGAAAGGTAAATGTAGAGAATATGGGTCCACTCTTGGCCAGAGTGTTGAATTCGGGGATTATAGGTACATAATAAGGGATACTGAATTCAAACTGAGATGCAAAAAATGTCTTCTTTCTGAAGGTAGTGAAAATCTGGAATACCCTAACGCAGAGAGTTGTGGGGGGCTGGGACACTGAATGTATTTACAGATGGAGTGGAATGGTTTTTGACATATCAGCGAATTGAAGGATACAAGGGGTTAGCAGGAAAGTGGAGTTGAGCCCTGGAGTCGATCAGCCATCCTGTTATTGAATGACAGTGCTGGCGTGAGGGGCCGAATAGACCCCTCCTGGACCTATTTCTTTCGTTGCTCTGTTATGCTTTTGAAAAGTAACTGGTTATTTTCCTGGAAGTCGTTTTGTACAATATTGCATTCAGGGAGCGTCGAGAATTTGTTTGAGTTTACCCTGGGTGGGGTATGAGGGCTGTATCCACAACGAATCTGGGTCTGTAACATAACCCAAGTGGGGAGCAGAAGTTACAGAGAGGGGAGGCTTGGAAAGAGGGATTGGGAAGGTGGGGGTGGGGGTGGGGGGTGGGGTGGGGGTCACTTCCTGACTCAGCCTGAATTTTTCAAGTACATTTCTGAAACTACACTAACCATTGGCGTGGCCTCGATCTGCCCCAGTATAGCAGGTCCCAAGGGCTGAATGGAACATCAGAGCATAGGGCTGACAGACACGATTGGGCCATTCGGTCCTTTGACATGGTTCATCTCATTGCGTTCCCATTTGCTGTTTTCTCTCCTTGCATCATTATCCCTGATTCACCTGTCTATGGAAAAGCAGACGAATCCAGCATCGATATCATAAAGATTCAGCCATCAAACTTCTGGGAAAGAGAATTCCACTTGAATGAAATCCCACTTTGTGAATTTCTCCTCACTCTGGTTCTGACTGTGGTTGGAGGGTGTCAACACTCCTCCATTACTCGCAACAAACTTTAAATGTAACCAGGTTGATGATAGGGTTGATGATAAAGGTCGCAGACTCAGTCAGGTTCAGTAACAGGAACAAGTCAGACAGTTATTTTTCTTAAACCACAGAGGAGCATGGTGTATCTGTGTTCAGCGCTGATGCTTCACATCACCAAGCAGCTGACCTTATTTCCAACCTTAGGCGACCATCTGTGTGGAGTTTCAACATTCACCCTGTGTCTGTGTAGGTTTTATCCCAGTGCTCCAATTTCCCCCACAATCTAAAGATCTGCAACTTAGAGTAGATCGGCCATGCCAGTCTGCCCATAGTGCCCAGGTATAGGTTAGGTGGGTTAGTCATGGGAAAAGCTGCATTACGTGTTGGGGACAGGGCTGTCTGGGATGCTTTTCAGTGAGTCAGTGTGGACCCGATGGGCAGAAGGTCGTGCTTCAACATTGTCGAAGTTCTACGAAAATGACACAAGTTTGGGCTATAAAAAACTCCCAGTGTGTATTTACCTGATCCACTGTCCTCATGGTTTTGTGTGTTTAAATCAAATCATGTCTCATTCCAAGAGTAACCTGTTCTAGCCTCCATAATATAAGCTCTTCATCGCAGTGACGTGAAACATCTCTGAACTGCTTCCAATGTAATTATATCCTTTCTAAGGTAAGGACACAAAAAGAATCTGACACACAGATACGACGTTAATTTTGTTTTTAATTATTTGTTAATTTTTTTGCAGATAATTGGAGGCAGAGACTTTGAATTTTTTTGAGACACAGACCGCAAGTTTCATAAATAATGACGGAGTCATGGACCTTTGGGGGCATGGGCAGGAATGTACAGTGTGGGGGTAATGCTGACAGTGGTACAAAATAACACTGCTCCACAACAACCAGGAATATAAGGCAAAACGAAATGATGACATGGATAACATTTTAAAATGTTAACAGTGATAGAATACAGTTCCAAAGGACCATGGAGCTGCTCTGTCAATAGGGAGAGAGACCACTCGTGGTGGTTTACGCTGAGGGCTACCACACCTCGGGTGATGGGGTGAGGATGAGAGAGCGTCCCCTTCATTGTAACATCTGTCAGTGTGGGGAATTGAACGTGGGCTGTTGGTTTCCCTGTGCATTGCAAACCAGCTGTCCAGCCAACTGCGTGGGAGACTGTGTAACTGATACGTACAGAAAAAAGTCACAGACAAAGGGCAATAGAAATTTTCAGAACAAGGAAAATGGTACAAATCAGAGAATGGTCAAGATAATGTCTGAGGATAAAAATGTTCTTTGTTATGATTTGCATGTTATAATGAGAAAAGTGCTTAGAAGCTGTCTTTAGCTGAAGACAATTAGGTGAGACAATTGAAATAACCAAAATTATTAATTGTAATTCGATATTGATAACCATGAAATAAGAGTATATTCTTGATTGATCTGTGTAAAATGTGTTCACCATTACATAGACGTATAAAGCTGGGGGAATATATTGTTCAGACTGTCTGTCCCCCTGGGAAATGGCCTCGAACAGGTGCTTGAAGAAAACCGGGGTGGAGTGTCGTCTGGTCAGTGACATAAACCCTAGAGTTGAGTGTCTGAAGCTCCTCTAAGATGGAGCTCAGAGCAAAATCAGATCACCCCGGATATTATTAATACTGGAGCACGTTTAAACGGTTGAATGGTCTCATGATGGATTTAAATAGTATGTGATTTTAAAAACATACATCTCTACTCCTTCCCCTTACGTATTACATACTGGGGCACTGACATTTTTATGCCAATTGGAATTACTTGGAACGTTGTCTGGAACATTCCATAATTGGAATTCTCCAGAACATTCTATCGCCGCGTGAAGGTATTGCAAAGGTGAGGGGTGGGGGGGGGGGGGTAGGGGAGAGTGCTGCATGCAGTAGAGGGTGCACCATTGAATGAGAGGGACACCATGGGGTGGGGCCGGTTGTTAATGAGGTGAGTTCCATAAGATAGCACCAGGGAACTAGCTCAACCTCGTACAGACAATCCCTCTGTCACGCCCAATGAAAATGGCACTGAGACAAACTATTGTTCGATTCAGCCCAATGAGTCATACACTCTGTTGACCTCACTCTCAGTTACAAAACTGCAGAACAAATGCTTATCCAAAATTCTCCATCATCTGAACTGACACCAATGTCTCATTCACCCATCATTCCTGAGATTACTGGCTCATGTTGTAGGATGCTCTCGAAATACCTTCATTTCAGCATTCTGAAACCTGTGATCTTCCATGAAGTCATCTCTCTGTCTCTCTTTCTCTTTTTCACAAAATTCTTTTGGTTGTAGGTATTTTAACTGATTCCTCTGTCATCACTCTCTGCCAGTGATTTACACACCCACAACACCCCTTGTCATTGCACAGCGGAGGTATGGAACTGTAAATGGACGGGAGCTGCATATCCTGTCACTTCCAGCATGGTCTGCTAGTTTCTCCACAGTGGGCAGGGAGCTAACACAGTGTTACTAAACAATGCAATAGGGTGGTGCACACAGCTCTCATGGTGGGAGGGTAACAGATGCATTCACTGTTATTCACAATACAGCTCCCTACACTGAACATGATACCTTGTTCGCGTTTATAGAAGACTCTGGTGTGGGTTACATATCACCCATGCTGGACAGACCGTTTTGTCCAAGCTTCTTAATCAATGTTCCAGTGTGGTCTGTACTGCTCCCCATGTTGGACAGATAGCTAGTGGATTACTGAGAGCTGCACAGTATTCCATCCTGGACAGATTGCTGAGTTGTATTGAGCCTGGTCTGCACAGTACTCTGTGCTGACCAGATATCTCATCTGGTCTTATACCTGTGCTGGAACTGTGGTGTGGATTGTGTATCTGATCTAATTCCTGATAGAGTTATCACTCATCCAGCTCGGCGCATTCAGCTGTCCAACCCTGCGTTCCTGAAACTTATTGTCCATTAAATAATTATCCAATTAAAACATGAATATCTGTCCTTTTTATTATGGACTTGAACAGACCCCTCTCACAATATATGACGAAGGTCGTCTCGACCCGAACGTTTTCTTATTTTAAAAGTAATTGTGAGGTGCTGTGTTTCAGGTGCAATTCGTTTGGTCAAAATATTTGACATTAAGCAAATGCAATTTATTCAAACACTGTAGACAAAAAAACAACAAAAAAAGGAACTTGAAATAATTTAATTTATTGGAAAATTTAACAGATTAATAGGTTATTTTTTAATTACTAAACAGTAAATGCCCCAAAATGGTAACATCCTAGAAACGCACACTTTTCCAAAAACCAATTGAGGAAGCATATTGTCTGACCTGCAGTTCTCCAATCCAGGAGGAATGAACATCAAAAGACACTTCTGAGAGAAATCCCAGAGTGTGCAGTGGCCAGAAGAGATTTTCTGCCTTCCACCCCTGCTGAGACCCCAGCAATAACTGGTGAAAAGTAAAACTAGGAATCCTTGTTCAGTGAGAGTTTGACCATCATTCTACAGGACTAGACCTCGGCTGCAAGGACAACAAGGAATGGATTGTATCTACACCGTAAATACAGCTGTAGTAGGTCTATCAAAAATGCCTAACTCCACCTAAGCCATGCAATGTCGGTAAGATCAACGTCAAAGTTAAATGGAAATAAATAAAGTCAAAGGATGCAGCAGGCCTGGTAATCTGACACAGCCTCAGAAGCCCAGCAATTCCGACCTTGCCAAAAGAGAGGAGAATCACTGAGCTAGTGAATATGAAAGCATCATCCCTCTGCCTCATCTCTAACTTTACAATTCGTGACGTGCCATTAGCCTGACAGTCAGCGATGACAACATCTCAGGAAGACCAAGTATTAATTCAATTTGTCATCGTTGTTGTGAAATGGGTTAAATTGAGCTGTTTGTTCGGTGACTGTGATTGATGTCAGTCTTCATGAATCCTGTGTCCCTGGAGGCTTTTGTCTTCTATTAATAAGGGGCTTTTTTCAATCTGTTATCACATAGTATCAGCGGCAGTGTCATCCTCAAGATGATTGGAATCAGCAGCTACAGAGAGGAAAGGGAGTGGAAGACAATCTTAGAACAATAGACTGGAATGTTCCAACAATGGATCAGAATCTGAGAACATTACACTGGAATGTTACAACAATAGTTCAGAATCTGAGAGCATTCATTTGGAATATTCCAACAATGGATCAGAATCGGAATGATTTAGACTGGAATGTTCCAACAATAGACAGGAGTTTATCTGCGGGTCTTTACTGGCTTTCTCAGGATTGGGCATGGATAGAGTTGCGGATAGAAGCTGTACTGAGAATTTTTCAAGCTGGGTATTATCCCATCCTCGCTATTATTGGTGTTCCTGGTAAGCCAATTTCTGTCCATTCTATAAATGATGGTGAAGTTTATTGCTATTTCGATTATTTATATATTAAAATGCATAAACTGTTATCTTCAGTTTCCGTCACAAACTCCACTTCATGTACATCAATATCAGACTCCTCACTCATAAACATCTAAGAAGGAACAAGACTGTTCAGACCGTTGAGTCTACCTTTTTCTCTGAACTGTTTTATAACACTGTATTCTGTCTGTCATCAAATCTTCCGACACTTACCTTTATAATATCCCCAGTCTCCAACTCTGCCTCAGTGCTGTTGCTGAATTAGCCACCATCTGCCTCCTTCATAACTTCATATTTTGCGGCTCCAGTTCTTTTCTGACCACTCTTCCAGTTACAAATATTTTGGCCACAATCTTTTTCTTGTCTCTCCAGTTATTTCATAATAGGGACCTCATATCAGAGTAATAATGTCCCTGGCCGTGTAATTCAGATGCAATTCACAGGCACAAGTTATGACTTTAAATGCATTGTTTCAAATCCTACCACAGCTGATGTTAGAACTTAAATTTGAATGGCAACAATTGGATGAAACCTCATTTTACAAACAATCAGGATTTCTTTTGTTATTTCACTGATAGCCTTTGGTAAACAAACTACGTGTGACAAAAAAAAAATCCGCTCCATATTGACTTAACAAATTGTCTCACAGTCAACGACAATTAGTGATGGATGACCAATGCTGCCCTTGCCAGTGTTGCAGACATTCTGTGAAACAACAGCATTAAAGATGAAATAAACCAAGGAACTGTAAATGATGGAGATCTGAAATAAAATTCTCCAGTGTCTGAAAACGTTGGAGAATCTCAGCAAAGATGGCAGCCTCTGTCAGGAGAAAAACAGGTAAAGAGAGAGAGAAATGAAAAGCGAACAAAGGGACTGCTGATGATGAACCAGAATTAAACAAAATGGGAGTTTATTCTCAGATTTCCCCTATTCACATATTCCTGAATATCATGTCAATTTTGATGTGTCCCTGTTTAAACTGAGTTATATTCCCTCTGCCCTTCTTCTCTAAGTGTGGTGATCTACTCCATCAGCAATACAAGTGCTGCCATTATAGTTGCTGAGATACAGAGAGGGGTAATGTTACATTGTCGCCTGCTTCTTTGGAGAGAGGTACTGCGAGTGTGGGATTGTGGAGAGATGTAACGGCTTTTTCCGCTTAGAAGAGAAACATTTTCAGCACTAAATGGGTGAACCGTGTGTGTGAGGATTTGACTTGCTCCTGTCATTACAGAGTAAAGAGAGGTTCTATGGACGCTTTTTCCGGGTTTTTGTTATCAGCTGCTGCGTCCATTCAGAGAGACCCAAACATATGGTGACCACCTCAACGTCATGGCATAGAGATCGAACACAGGGGGCCAACACCTTCAACATATTGTCTAGCTATCACCATAGTTAACAGCTAACCGAGAATGCAACTTTTAAAAAATATTTTGTGATTCATGCATGAAAGAAGTGAAACTATCACGGTATTCTAACAGGCATAACCCACAGTCAATTTTTCAATGTATCATTTCAGTTACATCATACTGTATATTTTTGCTAAAAATCCCGTGTGTTAGGATTGAGCCCTCCACTACTACTTGAAGAAGCGACGCTCTGAAAGCTGGTGTGCTTCCAATTATAGTCCAATCCTGTTGGACTATAATCTGGTGTTGTGTGATTTTCAACTAAATATTTATAACAGGATGGAGAAGACAACCAGGAAAATAAATAGCTTTACATCAGCTGTGAGAAACACATTGGAACACTTTATAAGGAACGTAACAACTAGATGCTTCGAGAATAATGATATGATATGGTCGAGTCAGCCTCGATTCAGGAAAGGGAAATTATCTTTTTTAAACCTGCTGGAGTTGATGGAGATTGTCCGTTGTGACACCGACAACTGAGGACCAATGGGAGTAGAGTATTTGAATTTTCACAAAAAGTTTGGCATGGTTGAATACTGGGAATGTTAGAGTCCATGGGTAGGTCGGGGTGGAATACACCAAATGGATCAAAAATTGGATAATGGGCAAAATGAAGAGAGTAGTGTTTTTCTCTGGGTGGAAGTCTTGTGTTGTATCAGAAGGATCAGTGCTTGGGGAATAGCTGTTCGCTTCGTATAAAATGATTCAGATGGCTACAGTAAATATTATGATTCTCATTTATGTTTATTAAATGGTGAGAGGTTGAGAAGTTCTGTTGTTGGAAAGGACCTGAATGTAACAGAATTAATATGGGACAGGAAATAAATGATGTATGGCTCTTCGTACAAAATGATTGAAGTACCAGAGTTAGTATATTTTTCCTAATGGTGTGTTTTGTTGAGAGAGCATTTTATTTCATTTTGTACACATTTGGTCAGCTTTATCAATAATGATGTCTTTGTCACCAAGACAATGCAAAGGAGTTTCAACGGACTAAACCCTGGTACTATGGCACCATGCGGAGAGAGGGCATAGCTCTGTGTTTAATCTGTATCCCTGTGAGAGAATAAGAAGTTGAAACTTGATGGCTATGGACTAATACTCATTACATCCCAAACAGCTGAATAAGGTGAAAATTCTGTATTGTTAACTGGATGATTGACTCCCAATAGTTTACATGCCTGTGCAGAACCTTCATGTCCACTGACAGAGAGGTACAGCCTCTGAATGAACCCTGCCATTTTAATGCACAGTTACTGTGTGACACTGAATTGAATGTCACTTTGGACACAATCCTGTCAACAGTCACAATTCCATCAATCTGAAAGAGTTAACAATTCTGCACCACCTTCTGACCTCCATGGAGACCATGGGTCTACTATCTTGGAAATGCAAGACACCTTGGTGAATAACTATAAAAAGTTGGCTTCATTCCTACTGCCAGTTACACTTATGTACTATGATTAATTAAGCCACGAGGAACAAGATGGTGCAGTCTATCTGTTTAGTCCCCGCTCCATTTGTTTGTGAAGTTGGAGCATTTCTGACACCTTCTTGTTCCTGGGTTAGTGACTTGAGAAGCTGAATTATCGCTTTCTGTCCCTCAGTAAGTAACTCCAGGTGCAAAACACTCTCTTTCTGATTCAATGTGAGGAAGTGAGCAGATTTGGCAGGAGGGACTGAATGAGTTATCACACATCTTGTCCAATAGTTTGAAGGCTTGAATAACTTCTACATATTCTTGTGAACCCAGATTGAGGTGCCGAATGAGCTGCAACTTTTACAGCAGAAATGTATAGTGTCCAGCAGTGCTGTTACATGAATGTTATCCAGACTTTAACAGCATCATCTTGAATGATGTCCAGTTCTTGTTGCACATGGACATAGACAGCTTCAATAGCTGAGGAGGGTCACCTTGTTCTGAAGACTATGTAAACGTCAGTGAATATCCCCAATGCTGCTCAGTTTGGACTCAATGGGCTTATTAGCCTCCTTCCACGCTGTAAGGATTCTATGATAACAAATTGGGGATGCCTGGGCTGCGGGAGCTACCCTGAGAATCTCTTGCAGTGACAGCCCATGGCTGAGATGATGGATGTTCACTGATGATAAACATCTTTCCTTGTGATGTGAATGATTCCAAACAGTATAGAGATCGTAATCAGTTCTTATTAATGCGATTTTCCTCAGACTCCTTGATGTGAACCACAGTCTAATACTGCCTTGAGTTCAGAGCCAGTCGCTCTGTCTAATCCCTCGTGTTTCCTCTTTTGTTCATATCAATACGTCATGGTGTAAAAGCAGAGAATGTTTTCTTCATACAGAGGGTAGTGAATGTCAAGAATTATGTTGCACAGAGAGTTAGGGGAGCTAGATCTCTGAAAGCGACCAGCGGAGCCCCGCATGGATCAGTTCTGGGACCTCTTCTTTTTGTGATTTTTATAATTGACTTGGATGAGGAAATGGAAGGGTAGGTTAGTAAGTTTTCCGATGACACAAAGGTTTGTAAAGTGCTACATGGGTATTTGCAGGGCTTTTGTAGGTTGCAACAGGACATTGAGGTAATGCAGAGTTGGGCTAAGATGTGGCCGTTGGAATTCAAGCTGGAAAAGCGTGAAGTAATTCCTTTTGAAAGCTCAAATTTGCAGAATATAGGGTTATAGGCAGGGTTCCTGGCAGTGTGGAAGATCAGAGGGATTTTGGCGTCCATGTCCATAGATACCTCAAAGTTGCTACCTAAATTGATAGGGTTGCTAAGGAGGCGAATGGTCTGTTAGCTTTCATTAGAAGGGATATTGACTTTAAGAGCCGTGTGGTTATGCTGCAGCTCTGTAGAGCCCTGGTTAGACCGCACCTGGTGTATTTTGTTCACTTCTGGTCACCCGATTATTGGAAGGATGAGGAAGCTTTAGAAAGGATGCAGAGTAAAGTTACCAGAATGCTGCCTGGACTGAAGGGCAGGCCTTATGAAGAAAGGTTGAGGGAGCTAGGGCTTTTCTCATTTACATTAAGAAGAATGAGAGGTGACTTGATAGAGGTGTAAAAAGTGATGAGAGGCAAAGAGAGAGTGAATAGCCAGAGACTTTTCACCAGGGCAGAAATGTCTATCACCATCGGTCATAATTTTAAGGTAATTAAAGGAAGGTTTAGGGAAGATGTCAGTGATAGTTTTTTTTCACACAAAGAGTGGTGGATGTAGAGTCAATTACGTGAGGGAAACTTGGGAGAATCTTGGATAGGCACATGGAAGAAAGTGCACTGAAGAATGTAGGTGAGTCTGATCTTAGAGTAGGATAAACGGTTGGTACAACATCAAGGGTCGAGGGCCTCTACTATGCTGTACTGTTCAATGTTTTGTGTTCGTTGGATGTGTTTGGAGAGGTTGGAGATGGATTTTCACCTGTCAGAGTGTTGAGAGATATGAAGATTTGGACTTTAAAGAGGATTTGAGACTAAGAACAGATCAGTCACGATCTTAGTGAAGGGCAAAGCAGGCTTGGGGGCTGAACAACATGCTCTTGTTTCTGATGTTCTCACATTCTGTTATTGGAAAGTTAGCGGGTGTTATTTTTCTGGAAGGTCTATTTGAATGCTGTGGCCTGGGAGACCAGAGAATTTTGTGAGCCGTCTCTTGGTGAGGTATGGGGGCTGTATTCACAATGAATCTGGGTCTGCAGCATGACCACTAAATTACACACAAGTTGCAAAGAGGGGCATCTCTGTAAGGAGAGATGAGGGTTCTTTTCCATCATCATTCTGGGATTTCAAGTTACATTTTCCAAATCAATCTAAACTGTATGTGACAGCATTAAGGGACTGAATGGTAGGCTCTGTTTCTGGCACCAGTTTACAGCAGCAAGTGGTCTACAACTGCTCCTGTCTAGCAGGTTTTAGGGGCTGAATGGAATACAAAAACATGGGACTGAGGAGCAGGAGTGGGTCATGTGATACTTCGAGCTTTTTCCACCAGGCACTAAGATTGTGGCTGATCAGGTTGTGTTGACAGCCCCACTTTAATATCTGTATTCCAATATCCGTGACTCACTTCTCTGTCAAATATTTAACTAACTCAGCTTTGAATTCTTGTAATCAGAGAGGCACCTCAAACTTCTGGGGAAGAGAATTTTCGCTTGAAAGACCCACTTCAGAATGTTTCCTCGTCCTTCTTATTCAATTCGAGAGTCATACAGCGTGGGAACAGATCCTTTATTCCAGCTCGTCCGTGCTGACCAGATATCACAATCTGACCTAGTCCCACTTCCCAGCATTTAGCTCATATCGTTCTGAAACATTCCTATTGATGTACCTGTACATATATATTTAAACATGCAATTGTACCCGCTTCCATCACTTCCTCTGACAGCACTTTCCGTACATGCACCAGCCTCTGCATGAAAAAACGTTACCCCTAAGTTCCCTTCTAAATCTTTCCCCCGTCACCTTCAATCTATGACTCTACTTGTGGACTCCCCGGCCCTGGAGAAAAGACCTTGCCCATTCAGGCTATACATACCCTTATGATTTTACAAACTACTTTCATATCACCCCACAGCATCCGACAGTCCAGGGGGAAAAAAACCTTCCACCTGTTTATCCTCTCCCTGTCGATGAAACCTTCAGGTTCCAGAAAACCATGATAAATCTTTTCTGCACCCTTTCTAGCTTAACAAGATCAATCCTTTAGCAGAACCAACCAAATTGTATGCAGTATTCTTAATGTGGCCTCACAAGCGTCCCAGTGCAAGCGCAACATGATACCCCAACATCTATACTCAATGTTCTGACCGATTCAGGCAAGAATGCCAACTGCATTGTTCACCACCCTGTCTACCTGCAACTACACTTTCGAGGAACTATGAACCCGCATCAGTAGATCACTTTGTTCAGCAACATTCCCCAGGGCACGACCCTGTTTTAACTTACCGAAATGCAAAACCTCACAAATATCTAAATTAAACTTTATCTGCCAGTCCTTGGTTCTTTGATGGTCAACGGTGCCGTTGTACTCTGAGATAATCTACTTCACTGAATCTTCAACTGCACCATGATTTGGATGTTATCTGCAAACTTACTAACCATGCCTCCGATATTCCTATCCAAGTTATTTACATCCATGATGAAAAACAGTGTTTGCAGTCCTGATTTTTCTTCCCCCGCAACAATTCTTTAATAATCAATTCATCTGCAATATCCTCCTGTTCTTACCCTCACTGGCACGGAGCACTGGAAGTAAAATGGATATTACCGCTGTCGTGGTCCTGTATTTTACCCTTTTTCTTAGCTCTATATAATCACTCTGCACGACCTCATCACTATTTCTACCTCTGTCATTTGTACCAATGTGCACAATGACTTCTTGCTGCTCCCCCACCCCGGTGAGAACGTTCTCCAGCCGCTCTGAGACATCCTGGACCCTGGTACGTGGGAGGCTAAACACCATCCCGGATTCCAATTTGCTGCCACAGCGTCTCTTGTCTGTCACCCTCACTATCGAGTCTGCAAAATTACTTCTGAAGTTATTCTGCTTGCACAACCTTCTGACAATGGGATTTCGTAAAGAAACAGATAGATTTGGCGGAATTGCTTTGCTTCAGGCAGTGGGGAGATTCCAATGAATCGTCATCAGGAATCTCTCATGAGTTGGAAAGGTGAGTTTTCTTTTCACTCCCAAACTTTGCTGTGATTAGCGACAGGGAAACAGAAAGGGAGCAATCGACAGTTCCTTCACAGATAGGCTACATTTCTTCCACCTCGAAGTTAAATCAATAAGACCCCAAACTGTACCATGTGAGGTCTCCTTGAACATTGTCCGAACTATATGACACCATCACATTCTCGACTCCAGGTCAGTGCATTATTGCTGTTGCTGTACACAGAATAAATTCATTAACAATCAATGGCCCTACTTGTTTTGAAGATGTGTTAATATGTGCCTGCATAATGTAAACATAAGCGTTTCATGTCTTCACAATATCTGTGTTAAGATGAATATGTTTTATTCTTAAACAAATACAGAAATTACTGGAAAAGCTCAGCCTGTCTTCCAGAATGTATGAAGAGAAATCAGAGTTCAATTTTTCAGTTCAATGACCTTTCCTTTCAAACTGACTTATTGGGAAATTATTTCCCCAGTTTTATTCTCCCACACAAGTAGAAATATCCATCCGGTATTCACCAGCTATACTCTTCTCAAGATCTTATATGGTCAAGACAACAACCCTCATTCTCAGGCTGAACTGTTAATTCATCATAACGGAATGCCTTCATCCCAAGAATGAGTAAAGAGAAAAAAAGCTTGGAAACGTTTCAAAAGCAATTTTGTTTTTTTTTCAGATTAGGCAATTATAACTACACATATTACTTCAGTTGTGATCTCAGTCATGCCCTGTACTGATGCAGAAAAACATCACTAAGATCAAACCCAACACCCCTTGCACGAAACAGAATCATTCCATTTACCTTCCATATCATTTGCTGCATCTTCAGAGTAATTTGATGTGAGTCATGTGCCAGAACACACAAATCCCTCGGTACCACTGAGGTCTGCATTGTCCTTGCATTGAAATCATTTTCTGCTGTTTGTCTTTTCCTCAAAACAGAAAATTCCCTTGCTCACAACTGTCCTCTGTCTGTATGCCATTGCCGAATGCTCTGACCTCCACCAGTCTGTGTCCCATTGCAGACCTTCTGCACTCCCTCTGTCAGTATCCCATTGCAGACTCTCTGCCCTCCCTCTGTCACTATCCCATCGCAGATGCTCTGCCCTCCCCCTTTATACCAAATCAAACGCTCTCCTCACCCCATCTGTATCCCATTGCAGCTGTCCTACCCTCCACTGTCTACATCCCATTGCAGACGCTATGCCCTCGCCCTGTCTGTATTCCACTTCAGATGCCCTCCCCTCCCCTATCTATATCCCATTGCAGATGTGTTGCTATCCCCTGTCTCTATCCCATTACAGATGCTCTGCCCTTCCCCTGTCTCTATCCCATTGCAAATGCTCTGCCCTCCCACACCTCTATCCCATTGCAGATTATCTGCCCTCCCCCGTCTCTATCCTATTGCAGATGCTCTGCCCTCCCTCTGTCTGTATCCCATTGCAGACGTTCCGCCTCGATTTGACATCTTATTAAATGACTATCCTGGTGCATGAACACACAGAGCTCCATCCCTTTCATCCGGTTCATTAGAATAGATTGTAATTTGTTGATGACATCACACAGATCTCTGAAGAATTCCACTAGTTACAGCTTTCGAAACACAGAATGAGTAATGATCTCTACTCTGTATTTCCAGACGTACCTCTGGTGCCCCTTGACCACTCACCCATTCCATGCCCTTCATCATTTGTAATCTTCTAGAGAGTTCAAATTTGACTCCAATCAACATGAATGGCTGTGCTTTCAGTCATCCTGCATCTCAATTCTCAAATTCAGTAGTCGCACCTCGTCCTTCTTTATCAAGGCACGATTCCAAAAAGAGTTTGATTATCCTGTTCAAACATATTAGAAAAACAGTGCTGGGAGCTTTGAAACTGGAGTTTTCGGCCCAGTGATAGGGACACTACCATCATTCAGCATTAGCCCCTGAAGCTGCAACAAGATGCTCCTGTGTGTTTGTTCATCAGCCTGTCGTAACATGCTGTGACACTACTCCACAGGACACGAATATGCACCACCGTCTCCAGAGATAGGGGCACTACCAGACAGTCATGGACTGGAATCGAATCCATACTTCCGCCTCAGATACGTGGGCACCATCCATTCAACAAGACCTAAACCATGCTCAGATTTTGGGTCATATTTTAAGTGTATGGATGTATTAAATTCTGGTTAGCATTACTAAATTATACAGGGGACATTTCTCATTGAAAAAAGTACAAGTTATTCGCCTTAACTTTAGGAAGTTGAGTACATGGGCTGTGCCATTGAGATACACTATGAAGATCTTTAACTGTTTGGCTATCATTTCTGGTTGAAATGGCTATTATCAGTAGTCTGCTACTTTTGTGGAAGAAATCCTACAAACACACGCTGCACTATGAAGGATCTCATGTAGATATCAATACTGAACACCGGAGATCAGGAAGGAGCACAATTCTGGTCCCAAAACACCGGTCACTATTTAAAATCTCTAACATGTGGCTTCCCTCTTCTGAAAATCATTCATTGATACAAGGAAGCTGTTTCCTTTCCATATTTTGCTTACCGACTCCTTCCTCTGCCTGCGCAAGGCAAACCAAGCTCTGGGTCTTTGGGAAACCCAAGTCTGGTGTCTGTGGGCCGTCTGGAGAGGGGATTGTCAATTTAATCCGAAGGGGGAACGTGAGGGGGCAGTAATATCATTCACTGGGCTGAGGTGTTGCAGATGGAGTTTAACATGGATACATGTGAAGGATTGCATTTTGGTAAAACAAACAAGGGGAGAGCTTACACAATTAATGCTGGGCTTTGGTAGTTATGTCGAAAAGAGGGACCCGGGGCGCAGGCATAATTCTTTAAGTTTGTGGTGCAGGGTGTTTAAGGTTACTTCATTGCTCAGACCTTTGAGGTTAGAAGCTGGGAAGTCATGCTGAGATTGTTCAGGACATTGATAAAGCCTCTTCTGAAGTACTGTGTGCAGTTCTGTTCTCGGAAGGAGGTTATTAAGCCGTAGAGAGTTCAGAGCGGATTTAACAGAATGTTACCAGTAGCACCTCATCTCCTGCCTCGAAAGCCAACAAACACACGGCAAGAACATTTACAAATCTCCACTGGCCAACCCAGATCCCAGATCCAACCCCCGGACTCACATCTGCCCTCTCGAGGAGACCTAATGTACATCTGCCTTCCCACCATCTGCTCCACACTCCCCACCGAACTATCACTATCACCTCCTACCTTCGCTCACCTATCACTTATCTTTTCCCCAGCCTCACCCCATCACCTAGTTTCACTTACCCCTTCTCCCTCCCCATTCCTGAAGAAAGGTCCTGCCTGAAACGTCGACTCTCTTGCTCCTCGGATGGTGCCTGGCTTACTGTGCCTTTTCCACCGCCATGCTTTACCTACACTGTATTATCCAATATCTGCAGTCCCCATTATCTCTTAGGTACAATCCCCTGTTAACATAACCATGTAGTTGTCTGTTATTACTGCACGTAGTCTTAGGGATATTTTCTTCTCAGATCATGGACGATATAAGTTCTCTCAATGCCTTCCTGATATTGCGGTGCCTGATCAGTGGATACAGAATGTACCTTTCAATTTATAAACAGAGAAGCATGCTTATATTCTGATAAACCTCTGGCATTGCTCTCATATCCAAGGCAGATTGAATGCTTACACATGATTGTTCTACCAGACCCAACATTTGTTCCCTCAGTCAGCCCCACATATCCCATCCAGAATGTGTAAATTTTAATCATAATTTTGAATTTTAATAAAACGAATTGAATTGAAATGGGTTACCGGGAGTAATTGGTTCAGCGACTCCGATTGATGTCAGTCTCCGTGTATCCTAATAGCGTCACTGGAGGGCTTTCCTCTTCTATTAACTAGTGACTCGGTTCAATGTGTTATTCTATAGTATCAGCGGGAGCATCAGCGACAGCATTAACGGGCAACAGCAGACGCAGAGAGAGGTGGAAGAGAGATCAGAATCTGAGAACATTAAACATGCATGTTCCAACAATGAATCAGAATCTGAGAACATTAAAATTGAATGTTCTAACAATGGATCAGAATCTGAGAACATTAAACTTAAATGTTCTAACAATGGATCAGAATCTGAGAACATTTGGCTGGAATATTCCAACAACGGATCAGAATCTGTGAACATTAGACTGGAGTGTTACAACAATGGACAGGAGTTTATCCGGGGGTCTTTACTGGCTTGGTCAACCTTGGATCTCTTTAGCATTTCGGCTCTATGATGTATTGATGGTTATTCAAGCTGGTTGCTATCCCATCCTTACTATAGTTGGTGTTCCTGCTAAGTCATTCTATCTGGTCATTAAGGCGGGTTGGACTGAATTGCTGCTCATATTATTTATTATTTGGAAAGATAGATGTCAACATTTTCAATTCCAATGAAATATTCAATTACTCACAAATTATGTTGAACAAGTTATCCAGAGAAATTGCTCACCAATATGTGAGGAGAACCAGACTGTTCTCAAACTCCGAAATCCTTCTCACCCTCCACAGATTTACATTTCTATCTCCTCCCCACTCACGAATCTTGTCCAATCCCTCCATCATGATATCCCCGTCTCCTCCTCAACCTTAGTGCATCTTCTGAATAAACTATCAATTGTGACTTTGTTAAATCTGGATACAATTTATCAAGCCCCTTCTAAACACATGTCAATTACAGAGTAATTGCTGTTGAGTATGATGAACTTGTTCACTGTCAGGCGGGCAGACACTGCATGCTGCTTAAGTCATTGACACATAATCTAGACACACGGAATAATAATCTGTTGATATCTCATGAACGAAATTGATGTAATTGAACTGAAGGCTTCATCATTTGTGAGAAAAGGCCCATCTGCTTGCTTCATGTCCTTCAGAGAGGTCAATGGATTATCCTTCCTCAGTCAGGTCTGGGCAAACCCACAGCAATGTGTTTTACTCTTGACTGTCCTGAGAAACAGCTGAACCAGCCACTCAGTCCAAGATCCGTATAACACACTGGCCTGACCAGGGCTGCACACATCCCGTGAGAGAAGAAACAAAGTAAAGTGAGCTCCCTTCCTCTGCCTGTTTTCCTTATTCCTACACTTCATTTCCATTCAGGTAGGTGACCATTCCCTATTTCAAGTGCAGTCTTTCTGACTGGATCTCTCCCCAATAGTGATGTTCATCTCCATAGGCACCTCTGTTGCTGGCTTTACTGATGCTAACATGCAGATGCAAGGAACTTTTAAATTCCACATCAGTGGCAGTGCATAGAAAATGAATGGGCTTTTATGTCATAATAAAGATACGGAGACCAGTAAGTGAGGGGAAGGAACTATTGTGATCATCACTGAGAGTATGGCTGAGGTAGTATTTGGTGTATTATGGACAGATTTGTTTTCTCCTTTAAAAGGAACTTTCTCATTGCAAGACAGGCTGTGTAAAGGAATTTCACGAGACTAACCCTGGGCTGATGGCAAAAGAGGAGTGAGTTAAGAATAATCTATAGCACTGTCAGAGAATAATTGCATTAAAACTTTAATGATGATGGACAATCACTCGTTATGTTCTACACAGACACTAAATGAATTCCATGGCTTGTATTTTTATTTTTACTCGGGATGCATGATTCTGGATATTTAAGTGCCTCTCAGGATAAAATCTTCAGTCAAATCCTGTCTTGATATAAGGGTCAATCCCTCTTACCTGAGCAGGTCAATTAAACACTTTTGTTAATGTTAATACGTGACGGTGTCTGTGTGGGGAGTATTTTCTTCTCATAGAGGGTAGCGAATGTCAGGAATTCTCAGGTCAAGAAAGTTAGGGGAGTGAGATCACTCCAAGTATTTAAAGAGGAGGTAGATGGATTTTTGACCCGCAGAGAGCCGAGGGCGTGAAGAATTGTGCATTAAACAATAGTTAATGCCAACACTTGATCAGCCATGATAGCATACAATGGCGTGAGCATCCAAATTACTTATTCCTGTTCCTTATGTCCTCATATTCTGGCTTTGGAAAGTGAATGGTTGTAATTTTCCTCGAGGTTTTGTTATTGACTGTTGAGGACAGTGAGAGAAAAGTTAATTGTGAGCCATCTCTGGGAGAGATATAGGCCCGATATTCACAGTACATCCGGGGCTACAACAAGACCAATAAATGAAATACCATTTGCCGAGAGGACACAATCTTTAAAGAGGTGGGAGACCACTTTCATGCCCAGTTTGGATTTCCCATCACATTTTCCAACCCACAGTAAACCACACAGTGTTGAGGGACTGAATGATATCCTGTAATACTGCGGACCAGGTATTTGGAACAAGTGGTCTCTATCTGCTCCTAATAAAGTGGTTTTAAGGACTGAATGGAACATAGGAACAGAGAACTGAGGACCAGGAATGGGTCATTAGACACTTTGCCATTGCTCGATCAGACAATAAGATCAGGGCTGATCTGATTGTGGTCTGCGCAGTACTTTTCTGTCTGTCCAAAATTATCCTACATTCACGTGTCTGCCAAATGTTGCAAAACACAACTTTGAATAAATGAAAGCACCCAGACACAATGCTAGGAAACTGCAAAAAGCCAAAGGACACAAGCAGCACAATTCTGGAGGGCAACAGACATTTATCTATCAGTCACGTTCCCATCCAATTAAGGCTGCTGCAGTTTATCATTTTAGATTTGTTCATGGAATGTGGGTGTTGTTGATAGGCCAACATTTATGGACCATGTCTAATTACAATGGAAGTGGTGGTGTTGACCTGCCATCTTGGGATGAAATTGTTGGGGAAGAGAATTCTCATTTGAACAGCATGTGTGAGTTTCTCATTTCTGCTCCGAGCAATGTTGGAGGGTCACTGTTTCCTTTACTAGCCCCACTTCTCCACTGGTTACAGCAGATTTCAAGTGTAATCTGGGTCATTTTCCCGAAAAATGGGAGACATAGAGTCACACACGTACAGACGCACACACAAATGCACATGTCTTATGATGAAAAGAAATGAGGAAAGGTTTCCAGAGTTGCATAGCAGTTGAACTCATGTCAAATAGAAAAGTGATAATGTGTCCCAACTGCTATTCTGTCTGCAGTGTTATTCTACTCAAACAAACTGCAGGTATGAGACTTCTTCCTGGAACAGTTGGATTTGGCAGAATTTCCTTTCCTTCAAGCAGTTGAGAGATTCCCATGAATCCTCGACAGGAATCCTCCATGTTTGGTAAAGATAACTCAGGGATTTTTTACTCTCGCACTTTGCTGTCAGTAGGGACAAAGTGATAGAGAGGAAGCAGAAAACACTACTATCATAGGGCAAGCCAGACAGAGAACAGCCAGGGAACTCCTAGAAGCATGGCATTCATCCACAAACTCCATCACCAGACACATCGACCTGGACCCCATATACAAACCACTACAGCGGACAGCTGAAACTGACACCCGGAAGCGGCAAGGACAGACCACTATAAATACCAGAAGAAACATCAAAGAAGCGCTTCACAGGAGGCTCCACAGCACTGAAGATGTCTCCTAGCCAGGGGACGAAACGTTTACAATAAAAACTTCCAGCTCGGCGAACAGAATCACAACAGTCTCGTACTCCACAGGGATAAGATCGCCTACGTGCAGAACAGAGAATTGGACACCTGCCTGGTCAGCCTGGACCAGGAGAAAGCCCTAGACAGGATATCACACAGGTATATGAGCGATGCTCTCTCCAAAATGTGCTTTGGGGAGGGAATCTGCATTGGATCAGACTGCTCTACACCAACATTATCAGTGCAGTCTCAATCAATGGGTGGGAATCAGAGAGCTTCCCAGTCAGATCTGGAGTCAGGCAGGGCTGACCTCTCTCTCCTGCCTTGTTTGTGTGCTGCATAGAGCCATTTGCTGAGTCCATCAGGAAGGATGTGAGCCTGAGAGGGGTGACTATTCCTGGCAGCAGGGCTATGCAGTTTAAGGCCTCCGTGTAGATGGATGACGTCGCCGTTTTCTGCTCGGATCTGCTGTCCGTGCGCAAACTCATGTGCATATGTGACCAGTTCGAATGGGCCTCAGGGGCCAAGGTAAATCGAGGTAAGAGCGAGGCTATGCTCTTCAGGAACTGGGCCGACCAATCCTCGATCCACTTCACCGTCAGGACCGACCACCAGAAGGTGCTGGGTATTTGGTTCGAGGAGGCTGGGGCGTGTGCCAAGTCTAGGGAGGAGCGTATTAGCAAAGTGTGGCAGAAACTGGGTAGATGGAAGCTACGGTCGCTCTCCATCGCGGGAAAAAAACTGGTCATCAGGTGTGAGGCAGTGTCATTGCTGTTATATGTGACACAAGTCTGACCTATTCCTAGAACCTGTGCAGCTGCAGTCACTTCCAATTTATATGGAGGTCAAAGATGGACCGGTTCCGAAGGGACCCGCTGTACAAAGATCTGGGTAATGTGGGAAAAAATACACCCAATGCCACCCTCACCCTGATGGCCACCTTTGCGTTTGGCTGCATCAAGCTGTGCAGGGATCCCCGGTACACAAACACCAAGTGTCACTGCACACTGAGGTTCTACCTGTCCCGGTGTTGCGAAGGATGGACCTGGCCTCGCTGCCGTGGATCGTTCCGAGTAGTTGGACCTTCCGTATCACCTGTCCTTCGTGGAGAAGTTTATGAAGAAAATCACCTTTGACCAAAAGTCCATCAGGAAGTGGTCAGCACGTAGTAACCTTGAGACCTTTCGGGAAAAGGAGAGGGCCGATCCTATTGAGCGGTTCCCTGAGCAGACTGTCAAAGCCATTTGGCAGAATGCTTCATCACCAAACTTTCCAACAAGCACCAAGACATGGCTTGGTTGGTGGTGAGAAAGGCTCTGTCTGTGAGATCCTTTATGCACGCCCTGACTCTCAGCCGTACCACACGTTGCCCTCGAAGTGGCTGTGGGAGTCGGGTGGCGGGGCGAGACTGTCACACACCTTCTAGAATGTGCCTACGCAGAAGGAGAGGAATGCAGTGGTGCTTGTCCCGAGCAGCGCCGTGACACGGGATTCTGTGCTCTACGGTCTGTTCCCCGGGATGCACACCGAGACAAACATCAACTGTGCCTGGAGGATCATCGACTCTCTGGTCCGAAACCTGTTGATCTTCCAGCTGAAGGAGTTGACCCCGACTGAGTGTTGCAGACTGGCACATTCCAAGGTCCAGGACTACGTGTTGAGGGACGCACTGAAGCTTGGGGCAGCTGCCATCAAGGCGCGGTGGGGAAAGACCACCGTGTAATATCTGCCTGCCTAAGAAGAACACGGGGCCCACGCATTCATTTGGGCCCTGCTGATGCTGCAGCTAAATATTTGGACATAGGCCTGTATATAAAACTGATAAATTCTGATCTCTGTATCTAAATGTTTACGTATGTATGGCATGACCAACTGTACAGATCATCAAATTATTTTATGAATAAAGTATACTTTTGAAATAAAAAAAGCCGAAGTGTGCTGCATGCAGAATGTTCCTGGGAGAAGGCTAATTTGATGTGACCTTCCGGAGTGGGAAGCACTGCGAGCAGCTCCTGAAGGTCTTCAAGGAGAAGGAAGGGGAGCCTCTGTTCACCACCTTGCCAGCGATCCTGTTGGGTGTGCGTCCTGCACAGAGCAGGGGAGTTACGATTCATATGTACAGCCCCCACGTCCCAGCAGCTGGTGTCCTCACCTTCCTGAGAAGATACGTCCAGGTTGAGGCAGAAAGCACTGATGTGGTCGACCCTTTCAGGATCTGGACCAGCAAGTGGTAGGTCAGGTTAATCCTGAGTGTCAATGCCATTGGATCATCATCCATCCAGCCTCCAACTTTGCAATCGGAGGGGGTAGAGGGTACCTGACATACGCAGCCCAGCCGAAAGTGTGCTAAACCTGCGGAGGTCAGGTCACATTGCGGCTGACTGTAAGGTCACTGTCGGAACTGCAAACAGGAGGGTCACCTGACCAAGGAATGCAAAGAGACCAAGAACTGTAATCTGTGTGGCGAGGCGGACCACGTGTACAAGGCCTACCCAAGACGAGCATCCGCCACCTCAGCACAGATGGCCAGAGGTGGATGGCAAAAGATAAGCAAGGCAACACAAACCAGCAAGGGAACAGTGTCTGGTGGCACCCGGAAGGAAGGACAGCCTGGAGCGGAACAGCCAGCAGCCAGCAGGTAGTTACAGTAGCTGATCCCAGCTCCTACAGAGCAGATGGAGGCAATAGAGGAGGAGGGAGCCAAGGAGGCAGAGGAGTGGATTCGAATAAAAAACAGGAGGGCGAAAACGTGCCCAGTCACCAAAACCTCCTACCAAAGGGGGAAATGACAGCTTCACGGTGAGGTTACAGGCAGCTCTTCGGATGGTGAAGATGGGCCGCATGGTGGCACAGTGGTTAGAACTACCTCCTGCCAGCGCCAGAGACCCGGGTTCAATTCCCACCTCAGGCGACTTTGTGTGTGGAGTTTGCACGTTCTCCCCGTGTCTGCGTGGGTTTCCACCGGGTGCTCCAGTTTTGTCCCACAATCCAAGAATATGCAGGTTCAGTGAATTGGCCATGCTAAATTGCCCGTAGTGTTAGATAAAGGGTTAAAATGTAGGGGGAAGGGTCTGGGTGGGTTGCGCTTCGGCAGGTTGGTGTGGACGTGTTGGGATGAAGGGCCTGTTTCCACATTGTAAGTAATCTAAGCTAATCAAAGATGGGCTCGAGGAGGGTCATCACCAGAAGAAGAAACAGAGCACTGCGGGGAGAAAAGAGGGTGGAACCTCCCAAACAGGAAACGATAAACCCTCTGATGTGACTGCCAAAAGCCACCCTTCACCAGGTTAAAACCAGGAGGTAGCCACCAACGCACAGCTCTATGTAACTGGCAGCAGAGACCCTCTTCAGATCTGAGCTGAGGATTAGGGAAACCATTATCTTCTTATGTTAAAAACAGATGTAAATTCCGTGTAAATGGAGTCAATGGAAAGGAGATTGGTTTCCTTCATGCTATGGGCTGCGCACACAACCTTCTGTCATTTCTCTTACTGTCCTGGGTTGGGCTGTTGCCACACCAGGCCATTACGCTCCTGGATGGTTTGCTCTCAGTGGTGCATTTGTAGAAATTGGTTAGGATCGTTCTTGGCATGCCAAATGTCCTGAGCTGCTGGAGAACGAAGAGGGGTTGTTGTACCATCTCGACTGTCACATCTACGTGGGAAGTCCAGGACAGACTGTAAGTTATCTTCACTCCGAGGGACTTAATGTTGTCCACCATTTCAAATTCAGTTCCATTGATGTAGATGGTGGCATGTTCTCCTCCTTTCATTCTGAAGTCATTGATCAGTTGGTTGGTTCTGCCGATGTTGAGAGAGGTTGGTCTCAGTGCAGCACGTCACCAAGTCCTCTTTTTCCATTCTGTATTTTGACTTGCCATCATTACATATCTGTCCTACTATGATGGTGTCATCAGTGAACATGTAGATGGCATTCGTTCAAACTTTGGCAATACAGTCTTGGGTGTATGTGTCCTGTGGGTCAGAAAGCTGAGGATCCAATTTCAGAGGGCGGAGCTGAGACTAAGGGAGTTTTGTGATCAGTCTGAAGGTAATAATGGTGTTGAAGGAGAATCTATAGTCAATGAGGAGGAATATGACGTGGGTGTCCTTGTTGTCCAGATGTTCCAAGGATTTGACACCCGCTATGGACACATTCCGCTGTAGGGGATCGAGGCAGGCTGGGAGACTGGAGCTAATGTGGGCCATGACTAGCCTCTCGAAGCACTTCGTGCACCCCCTGGCAGCTGCACTCTAAAGAGAAATGTCCCAGCTTACCCAACCTCTCTCTATGACTCAGAGCCTTGAGTCCTGGCAACATCCTTGTAACGTTCCAGTTTAATACCGTCCTTCCTATAGCAAGGTGACCAGAACTGAACATAATATTGAACGTGAAACTATTTGCAACTGTAAGTTTTACTCTGCTGCCGATTATTATGCGCTGTGATGTTATTTTGTTTTTGTGTTATTCTGAAATCTTGTTATTAATTAAATCTTCTGATGGCAATCCCCTCTGGTGAACGGCCTCCTGACTGCTTGAATTGGAATTAATCTATTTTGTTTGGGCAGATATATTGAGGCCGCTGTATATTAGAGAACAGGGAGAGATGATGCATGTTTGTGCAGTGTGTATCCTTTACTGGACAAGCTTGTCTCTCCGTGCATCTAAAGCTTTTAATGTGGTCAGAGTACCTCAGAATTGATACTTCACAGAAGGAAGCTATTCAGCTCATTGTCAGTGCATGAACATAGAACATTACAGCTCAGTACCTGCAACATCCTTCAGCACTGCCCACAGCTCCACCGACCTTAATGCAAAACGTAATTTACTAACTCATCTTTCCATTCTCTTATTAAGGACATTTTCAAAAAGACAAACAACAATCGCCCCAAAACAGATTTTTACAGTGTACCTCTGGCTACTGAACTCGAGGATGAACATTCCCTATAAACTACCACCCTCTGTCTTCTTTCAGCTAGCCAATGTCTGATCCAAACCACTAAATCACCCTCAATTCCACGTCTACGTATTTTCTGGGAGAAAGTAAGGACTACAGATATTTGATATCAAAGTCGAAAGTGTGGTGCTGGAAAAGCACAGCAGGTCAGGCAGAATCCGAGGAGCTAGGAGAAAGTGAAGATTGCAGATACTAGAGACCTGAACACTGATTCCTGATGAAGCGTTTACAAATGAAACATCGACTCTCCTACTCCTTGGACGCTGCCTCATCTGTTCTGATTTTCCAACACCGCACTCTCCATATTGTCTGCAATAGCCTAGCATGGTGGACTTATCAAATTTTTGACTGAAATCCTTATACCCCACTTTACCCTCATGTTTGGTTAACTTCTCAATGAACTCAGTAAGACTTGTGAAACATGACATAACCTTCACAAAACCTTGTTGACTATTCATAATCAAATGATTCCTTTCTAGATGATAATACGTCCTATCTCTTATAATCCTTTCCAACACTTTACCCAAAGTAAGCCTGGTATATAATTACCAGGGTTGTCTCTTCTCAATTTCTTGAACAAAGGGACAACATTTGCTATCGTCCAGTCTTCTGGCACTATTCCTGCAGACAATGGCGATGTAAAGATCCGAACCAATGTTTGTGTAACCTCCTCCCTAACTTCTCAGAGAATCCGAGAATTAATCCCATCTGGCCAAGGGGACTTATCTATTTTCACACTCTCTAGAATTGCTAACATCTTCACCTTAAGAACTTCAATCTCATCTAGTCTAATAGCCTTCACTCCATATAGGCCTTGATAGCATTGTTTTTCCATTGTGAATACTGATACAAGTATTTATTTAGTGCTGTCGTATCTCCTTGGACTACACACACAACTTCACACTACTGTTCTTGATTGGCCCTAATCTTAATTTGGTCATTACTTTATTCGTGACATACTGATACAATGCTTGAGGGTTTTCCTGGATCGTACTTGCCAAAGACTTCTCACGCTCTCTCTTGGCTATTCTTAGCTCTTTCTGTAAGTCCTTCCGAGATAACTTGTAACTCTCAAGCATCCGAACTGACCCTCACGTTTCATCTTTACATAAGCCTCCTTCTTCCTCTTGACAAGAGATTCAACTTCTTCAGTAAACCACAGCAGCCTCACGTGACCACTTCCTCCTTTCCTGACAGGTATAAACTTATCAAGGACACACAGTAGCTGTTGTTTGAAAAAACTCCACATTTCAATTGTGCCCATCTCCTGCAGTTTCCTTCCTCATGCTATGCATCCTAAAACCTTTCCTAATTGCATCATAATTGCCTTTCCCCCAGCTATAACTCTTGCCCTGCGGTATAGACCTGTCCCTTACTATCGCTAAGGTAAACATAACTGAATTGTGGCCACTATCAGCCAAGTGTTCACCTACCTCCAAATCTAACACCTGGTCTGGTTAATTACCCAGTACCAAATCCAATTTGGCCTTGTACCATGTTGGCCTATGTACATACTGTGTCAGGAAACCATTCTGCACACATTGGACTAAAACTGACCCATATAAAGTAATTGAACTCTAGCATTTCCAGTCAATATTTGGAAAGGTAAAGTCTTCCGTAACAAATACTCTGTTATATTCGCTCTTATCCAACATCATCTTTGTAATCCTTAGTTGAAATCTCTGGAACTTTTCAGAGGGCTATAGAGAACTGTCAACAGGTTGACCTCTCCGTTTTTGTTTCTAACCTCTTCCCATACTAACTCAGTAGACGAGTTCTTATCAAACATCCTTTCTGCCAACGTAATATTGTCTTTGATTAACAGCGCCATCTCCCTCCCACCACTTCTAATACCTTCCTTGTTCTGAATGAAGCATCTAAACCCCGGACCCTCAAACGATCAGTCCTGTCCCTGCTCTATCCATTTCTCCAAAGTGGCCACAACATTTGTGAAAAGCTTTGTAGCTCGGGTGCTTGTTGTTATGGTTCTGTTCGCCGAAATGGGAATTTGTGTTGCAAACGTTTAGTCCCTTGTCTAGGGTCATCCTCAGTGCTTGGGAACCTCCTGTGAAGCGCTTCTGTGATATTTCCTCCGACATTTGTAGTGGTTTGTCTCTGCCACTTCCGGTTGTCAGTTCCAGCTGTCCGCTGAATTGGCTGGTATATTGGGTCCAGGTTGATGTGTTTGATAATAGAATCTGTTGATGAGTGCCACGCCTCTAAGAATTCCCTGGTTGTTCTCTGTTTGGCTTGTCCTATAATAGTTGTTTTGTCCCAGTCGAACATCAAGCTGTACAATTTGGAAACAGGGAGTGATTGGAGGGATGTTAAACGAGGGTGAGTAGCATAGATCAGAAGACAGCATGAGGAGAGATAGACAGGAACAGACAGAAAATGTAAGTTTTATTTAGAAATTCTCACAGATTGCAAAGCCTTTATCTTGTGCCATACCCTGTGAGCATTGGGCGAATACTGGCTGTGGTCCCAGAGCGTTGATCTTCAATAATATCACAGAGCTGAGTTGCTGACAGTTAAACAGAGTGCAAAAGGCCAAGCGATTTTTGTTTTTGCAATTAGAAGGTGGTTTAATTTAAATAGACTGGGCGAACAGCAGCAGGAACTGAGAATCCTGCTCATACTGCGCCAGAGAACCTCAATGAGGTGGATCACTGACAGAGGGGAAATCAGCATCTCAGCTGTGGGCCAATAATGAGCGAGAAAGATTGCACACCACTTCCGTGGTTTTGTAATACACACTTCAATTTATCTCGCTCAATATCATAAGTGTATCTTATCTCTTTGTACTTTCCATAGTTTTGTATGGACAGAAAATTATTTTGTGCTGGATTTTGTTTTCAATAAACAGATTTTATTCTTCGTTCCTCACTTTAAATGTATCCTTGAATCTGTTCTGCATATGAGTTATAAAGGGTAACATTCCAATACTGATAACTGGGGAATATTATTGTCCGTCCGTCATGTCTGAACTGCCATGTCCCCCACATCTCTTTATGTTCTGTCTCCTCCACAATTCCATAATCACACTGTCATTGAAGTCCAGTAAATGACACTTCATCACAGTTCACGAACTTCAATAACATCAATAGCACAGGCCTCATCTGCCTCTCTCCGAAACTGGAATAACAATCTGAATTGCATTTGTCACGTTCAATTCTCTGTTAAAAGTTTCATGCCATTTGTCTGTTATAACCTCACGTTTCTCAGACACACATTCCCCTCAGATCATGAACTATCTAAATTGTCTCAATGTTTTATTGAAATTATAATGCTTGGTCAGTAGTTCCAGGATGTATGTTTCCATTTATAAACAGAGAAGCACGTTTCAGTTCTGATAAACTTATGGCATTTCACCTGCATCCAAGACAGATTGAATGGTTAAACTCAATTGATCTACCAGCCTCAAGATCTACCACCCTTACATAGCCCATCCAGAAAATGACAGTTTAAATCATTGTTCTGAATTTGAATAAAACAATATTGAATTGAAAGTCGTTGGCTGGAGCTATTTGTTCAGTGACTGTGATTGATGTCATTCTCCATGGATCCGAGATGTGTCACTGGAGGGTTTGCCTCTTCTATTAATTAAGGACTCGCTTCAATGTGTAATCCCAGTATGGGCGGGAGCATCAACGACTGGACTAACAGGGATCAGTACCTCGAGAGATGGAGGAGGAGAGATCAGAATCTGAGAACATTAGACTGGGACGTTCAATTAATGGATCAGAATGTGAGAACCTTAGACTGGAATATTACAACAGACAGGAGTTTATACTTGGGTCTTTACTTCCTTTCTCAACCTTGGATATCATTAGCATCACGGATACAAGATATCCTTTGGATTATTCAAGGTGGTTACTATCCCATCCTCGCTATAGTTGGTGTTCCTGGTAAGTCATTCCATCTGTCCATTAAGCTGAGTTTAACTGAATTGCTGTTCATAATCACATTTTAAAATTTGGAAGTCATCATTTTCAGATATAGTCAAAAATTTTATTCCTTACTGATTATAGCTAGCAAATTACTATTCACAACTTACTCAACAATACGCGAGGAGAAACCAGAATGTTGCTAAACTCCATTATCTTTTTTCTCCATTAATATTTACATTTCTACATATTGTCCCCACTCACCAATCCTGCCCAGGACCACTATCAGGGATATTTAAGTCACCTTCTCAGCCTTAATGCAACTGCTGAATCATTCATCATTTGTGCCTTTGGTAAATTCAGATATAAACATTTCAAGTCCCTTCCAATTCTGCTTACAGCACAACATATTTACACTTGAGATTGTTACTTTGTCCTCTCCACAGAATCTGTCAGATGAGCAGACAGTGCATGCTGGTCAAGCCATTGACTCATAATCAAGCGGCACACAATAATAATCTTTTGGTGTCTCATGAAGGAAGTTGATGGAATGCAAATGAAATCATCACCACTTGTTATAAACAGAAGCCTATCTGTTTGTCTCATGTCCTGTAGAGAAGGCAATGTGTTATCCTTCCATGGTCAGGTCTCTGTGTGACTGCAAATCCACATCAATGTGGTTTACTCTTTATTATCCTGTGCATCAGCTGAATCAGCCACTCAGTTCAAGATCAGCATAAAATGCTGGCCTGACCAGGGCTGCACACATCCCATGAGAGCAGAACAACAGGAAAGATAGCTTCCTTCCTCTGCCTGATTTCCATGTTCCTGCAAGTAATTTCCATTCAGGTAGGTGACCATTCCCTGTTTCAAGTGAATTCTTTCTGATTGAGTCTCTCTCTCTGAACGTGATATACATCTCCATCGACACCTCTGGTGATGACTGACGCAAAGATGTAAGAAACTTCAAAATTCCACATCATTCGCAGTGTAGTGAGAAGGAGTTGTTTTTCAAACCACAGGAAAAAAAGTTAAGACAGCTAAGTAAGGGAACAGAATTATTGTGATCAACCCTAGAGTGTTGTTGAGATAGTATTTGGGGTATTGTGCACAGATTTTCTCTCCTTTATAAAGAATAATCCTCTTGGCAGAAAGAGTGTAAAGGAGTTTCACCAGACTCATTGTTGGAATGATTGTACCATCGCCTGTGCGTAAGGATTAATCTGTAGCGCTTTGAAGAATGAGATTGTAAAGAACCTTAAGGTGATGGGCAGTTACTCATTATATTCCAAACAGAATTAATACGGTGATAAATTCCATATTTTTTTAACGTGGTTTACATGATTCTCGATGGCTTAAAAGACTCTGAAAACGTTCCTCTCAATCCACGCCACTCACCATTTCGATTGAGAGAGAGGGCCATTCTTTAACTAAACTCTTCCAACATTAATACAGTACATTTGGTGTGTAATCATACATAGAACTTCACGTTATCCACCATCCCGACAGGAGTCACAATACCTTCATTCTAAAACAGTTAACTATCCCCACCAGCTTCTGACCCCCACGGAGAACATGGGTCTGTCTTCTTGGAGATGGGAGATGCCTCCTCGAGGCTTGGCACAAAACATTCGGCTTCCTTCTTCACTGCCGGCAAAACACGTTAAAGTATCATTTGTTCCACAAGCAATGGAGCCACGAGGAACATTGTGAGCCGTCTATGAGTACATTCTCTGCTCCATTCGTTTTCCAGGATGGAGCATCCGTGACACCCTCCTATTTCTATGTAAGTGTCTCGAGGGGTGAATGGTCTCCTCCTGGTTCTATAGAACAGGTTTAGGGGTCTTACTGGACCCTGCCTGTTCCTATTTAACAGCTCAATGTAATGCCGGGACGCCTCCTCTTCAACTCCTCTTCGTTTCTGCAAGGCCTCATTTGGAAGCTGTCTGTCGTTATTCAAGATGCGAGAATTGGCAGCAGAGGTGCTGAATCATGGTTTGGATCAGTTCGCACGTTATAGTGACTCATTCAATCAGCAACAGCAATGAAAGAAATTACACTCTCAGAGGAACCTCTGGACTTGTGATTTCATAGCGTCGCTAGTATTAAGGTGAGCCCCGAGATCTAAGCCAAGTTGGAACTGAAACGGAGGAATTGACAGAGAGGCTACAGAATGACATCGCAACCTTTTGGTTTTCTTTAAATCACTGACGAGCAGGAAAATGTAAACGGGAGGGCGAGTGGGAAAGTGAGGCAGTTGCAGCTCTGGTGAATCTCCTTCTTTGTGAGTCACTCAGCAACAAGAGACGTGAAGGTGACTCATGCGGGAGAGCTCTTCACATCGAGAACAAAAAGCACTCAAGGGCAGTTAGCACCTCTTCCGCAGTGGGGGTGGGGTGAGTAGGACCTTCTGTTACTATGTTCAGAAACTGCCTTTTAAATTGACGTGAACAGAAACTGCATTTCTAATAAGCACCATGGAATTTAGCAAAATTTATTGAGTCGCTTCTCGTCGATTCGCACACAGGTTTCCAACTCAGTTGGTATCCATGTGGCTCATGTCCAGGTATGAACATCCCTGCAGCCAATTGCACGGTTAAGGTAAAAGGCAAGGAAAGTGGCATCTCGAACTGGCCCCGAGGTCAGAGCATCCTCCCAATGTGATCTGTCGTTCTCGGATTGTAATGCTACCTCCGGTTTTAGGATGGAGAACATTCTTTGGGACTCTTATTCTGCAAACAGACACAGTGACTGAAACGATGCTGCACGGTATAATGTGGAACACGGCCTGCTCAGCTTTGTGCATTTTCCCTGCAGTCCGGTGTGTTTCATGTTCCGTGTAAACGTGAAAGTTGTCCTGTTTCGAGCAATGGGTGAAATCATTCAGCAAAGCAAGAATCGAAATTGAAGTAATGTCAAGCAGCTCATGGTGATTTGACCAAATCATAACCGAACATATATTCTCACGCAGTCAAAGATACATTTCTGGTTGAAAAGAGTCTGAGAAGATAGACTCAGCTTACCATTGAATTTTGTCTGGATTGATGGGCTTTCATGATCTGCTGCGAAATTGTCATTGTAGCTGGGCACATCCCAGCAGCTGTGCGAGTCGGAGAGGGATCATGGAACCCTTTTCATTTGACTTAGCATGTGTGGTTATGCAGGAGCACAATTCGAAATGCAAGTAAATGCGCTGCCGCGCTGTCTGGTAGTGTGGCCGAGCGGTCTAAGGCGCTGGATCCAGGTTCCAGTCGGAAAGGGGCGTGGGTTCGAATCCCACCACTGCCATTTTAGCTGATCAACTCCACCGCTGCAGCGTTGTTAAAATCCCCGCTGTGTTGATATTCCAGGGGAATTAACTGTGGTGAATATTGTGAAGTCTCTCTGCTGTCATGATGGTGCTCGCCTCCCCTGCCGAAAATCGCAAACAGCTCAACACTTGCTTTACGTTCCATGCAAGTTGAGTTTTTACTGGAACCGAATGGAGACTGTTATTTCATCGCTGTTGTGAAACAAAGTCCTGCGCTGAATCGATTCATCGTTATTTGGCTTTCTGGCGAATGGGAAATTCTTTCCACTGAATGTGTTATTGAATTTCTCCCATTTCCTTCATTTCCGTCTTGGAGACACCGGAAGGGAAAGGTAATCTAATCGAGACTGTGATTGGTGAAATTCACTTTTTTTAATGGCCCATACTTATTATATTCTTTCTTTCTCTCTTTTCAGCATTGTCCGGGAAGTGGTGGTGCACTAAGGCTGCAGTATGTTTGAAAGAGTAGTTTGGAATTGCCCAGTTGTTAGTTGTGAGGTTACTTTATGCCTCATGCCCTCGGACTGTCTCACATTTAGCATTCATGCTTCGCTGTGTCTGAACATGCATTAGGTATGCCAGTTTTGTTTGTGTTCCGTGTTAAATGCTTTCTGTTTGCGATTCGCTCAATACATTACGAGTTAACAGGGGTTCTGAGGTAACTTCCAGCAGCAAAAATCCTCAACTGAGGATCTGGAAAAATTTCACGAAGTATGGTCAGTCACAGCAAAAGTAAGGGAGTCGTTCGTTTCTGCAGTGTTTCACAATACTACCTTTCCCGTGAGCAGTCGAACAGTCTAAATGATTGTGCTACAGACTGCGACGGCAAGATCCGCTAAAAAGTAATCCTTTCAAACACAACGTTATTGGGGTACACCGCGTGGAAACAGATACTTCGGTGTATCTCATCCATGCTCACCACATATCCAAATTAAACAAGTCCCGTTCCACAGCATTTGGCCTCCATCCCTCTAAACCCATCCTATCCAGAAACTGATCCGAATACCATTGCAATTTTCTGAGTGCAATAGCCTCCTCCACTTCCTCTGGTAGCTCATTCCATACACGCACAACCTTGTGTGTGGGAAATGTGCCTCAGGTCCTTTGTCAATTTCAGAGCACTCACCTTAAACCTATGCTCCGAGTTTCCAACTCACCCCAGCTTGGGTAAAGCACGTAAATACTCAGTTCAAAACCCTTCCATAAAATCATGTCGCAGCCGTTATGCTGCCGGGAAAGTTGTCCCAGCCTATTCCACCTCACTCTACAGTCCGAACATTGACCACATCCTTGTCTATATTTTGTCACCAATTTCACGTCTGTTTCTTTTTTTTAACTTTTTCAAGATGTCAATTACCCTGGATAACAACGAGCTATTGGAAAAAGAAAGGTGAAACGGAGAATGGCTTCAACTTTCAGTGCTGGATGCCACAGAGCCGCAGCACGGCCGGCGCAGGCTTGTTTCTGTAGTGTAGTGGTCATCACATTCGCCTAACACGCGAAAGGTCCCCAGTTCGAAACTGGGCAGAAACTGCTTTGTTCTTCAATTGCAGCCTTTTACACGGACAAGAACGCAGCTTTCTTGCTTGCTTTCCCATCTGCAAACCTGCCTTCGAAATCGCTCGAACAAATCTGCTCTCTTTGTGAAATGTAATGCAATTCCATTAAATTAGTTTGCAAAGCATTGTAAAGGTTTTCTCCAAGCTGGGTCTGATCATATGCCATTCTGTTTCAGAGTGTAGTTACCGCGTTCTGAATCTTCCACAAAAAGCAGTACCGCATTTGCATTCCTTGCGCAGGCGGGCCGGTTCAAAGACAGCGAAGAAGCTGATGAGCTGGTGTCACAGTACGCCACGGATTCCTCAACTGGTCTGTCTGACAAATGTACCCCAAAGTCGTCTCTGCAAGGCCTCATTTGGAAGCTGTCTGTCGTTATTCAACGTGCGAGAATTGGCAGCAGAGGTGCTGAATCATGGTTTGGATCAGTTCGCACGTTATAGTGACTCATTCAATCAGCAACAGCAATGAAAGAAATTACACTCTCAGAGGAACCTCTGGACTTGTGATTTCATAGCGTCGCTAGTATTAAGGTGAGCCCCGAGATCTAAGCCAAGTTGGAACTGAAACGGAGGAATTGACAGAGAGGCTACAGAATGACATCGCAACCTTTTGGTTTTCTTTAAATCACTGACGAGCAGGAAAATGTAACGGGAGGGCGAGTGGGAAAGTGAGGCAGTTGCAGCTCTGGTGAATCTCCTTCTTTGTGAGTCACTCAGCAACAAGAGACGTGAAGGTGACTCATGCGGGAGAGCTCTTCACATCGAGAACAAAAAGCACTCAAGGGCAGTTAGCACCTCTTCCGCAGTGGGGGTGGGGTGAGTAGGACCTTCTGTTACTATGTTCAGAAACTGCCTTTTAAATTGACGTGAACAGAAACTGCATTTCTAATAAGCACCATGGAATTTAGCAAAATTTATTGAGTCGCTTCTCGTCGATTCGCACACAGGTTTCCAACTCAGTTGGTATCCATGTGGCTCATGTCCAGGTATGAACATCCCTGCAGCCAATTGCACGGTTAAGGTAAAAGGCAAGGAAAGTGGCATCTCGAACTGGCCCCGAGGTCAGAGCATCCTCCCAATGTGATCTGTCGTTCTCGGATTGTAATGCTACCTCCGGTTTTAGGATGGAGAACATTCTTTGGGACTCTTATTCTGCAAACAGACACAGTGACTGAAACGATGCTGCACGGTATAATGTGGAACACGGCCTGCTCAGCTTTGTGCATTTTCCCTGCAGTCCGGTGTGTTTCATGTTCCGTGTAAACGTGAAAGTTGTCCTGTTTCGAGCAATGGGTGAAATCATTCAGCAAAGCAAGAATCGAAATTGAAGTAAGTCAACAGTCAAATGATTTGACAAATTCGAAATATATTCTCACGCAGTCTACATTTCTGGTTGAAAAGAGTCAGACTCAGCTTACCATTGATTTTTGTCCTTTCATGATCTGCGAAATTGCATTGTAGCTGGGCACATCCCAGCAATGTGCGAAGAGGGATCATGGAACCCTTTTCATTTGACTTGCATGTTGGTTATGCAATTCGAAATGCAAGTAAACTGGTAGTGTGGCGAGCGGTCTAAGGCCTGGATCCAGGTTCCAGTCCTGAAAAATCCACCACTGCCATTTCAGCTGGTCAAACAGCGTTGTTAAAACGATATTCCAGGGGAATTTGTGGTGTACAACTGTCGCGTGGAAACAGACGTTGCTTTACTTCGGTTGAGTTTTTACTATCTGTTATTTCATCGCCAAATGCGCTGAATCATTCATCGTTACATATCCACTGAATGTGTTATTGAAACCATTTCCGTCACCGGAAGGGAAAGGTAATCCGAGACTGTGAGCACTTTTTTTATGGCCTCCATCCACTGCTAAATTCCCATCCTCTCTCGGACTGAAATTCTGCTTCGCCGCATTTACCATTGCAATTTCAATACTGAGTTGCAACTTCCAGCCTCCTCAACTGAGGATCTTCCTCAGTGCAAAAGTAAGGGAGTTTCTGCAGTGTTTCACAATACTACGCAGTCGAACCTAAATGATTGTGTACAGACTGCGAAATGTGCAACTCAGGTCCTTTGTCAAGAGCATTTGGAGAAACTGCTCCCTGAGTGCAATAGCCTCCTCCACTTCCTCTGGTAGCTCATTCCATACACGCACAACCATGTGCCTCAGGTCCTTTGTCAATTTCAGAGCACTCACCTTAAACTATGCTCCGAGTTTCCAACCACCCCAGCTTGGGTAAAGCACGTAAATACTCAGTTCAAAACCCTTCCATAAAATCATGTCGCAGCCGTTATGCTGCCGGGAAAGTTGTCCCAGCCTATTCCACCTCACTCTACAGTCCGAACATTGACCACATCCTTGTCTATATTTTGTCACCAATTTCACGTCTGTTTCTTTTTTTTTAACTTTTTCAAGATGTCAATTACCCTGGATAACAACGAGCTGTTGGAAAAAGAAAGGTGAAACGGAGAATGGCTTCAACTTTCAGTGCTGGATGCCACAGAGCCGCAGCACGGCCGGCGCAGGCTTGTTTCTGTAGTGTAGTGGTCATCACATTCGCCTAACACGCGAAAGGTCCCCAGTTCGAAACTGGGCAGAAACTGCTTTGTTCTTCAATTGCAGCCTTTTACACGGACAACAACGCAGCTTTCTTGCTTGCTTTCCCATCTGCAAACCTGCCTTCGAAATCGCTCGAACAAATCTGCTCTCTTTGTGAAATGTAATGCAATTCCATTAAATTAGTTTGCAAAGCATTGTAAAGGTTTTCTCCAAGCTGGGTCTGATCATATGCCATTCTGTTTCAGAGTGTAGTTACCGCGTTCTGAATCTTCCACAAAAAGCAGTACCGCATTTGCATTCCTTGCGCAGGCGGGCCGGTTCAAAGACAGCGAAGAAGCTGATGAGCTGGTGTCACAGTGCACCACGGATTCCTCAACTGGTCTGTCTGACAAATGTACCCCAAAGTCGTCTCTGCAAGGCCTCATTTGGAAGCTGTCTGTCGTTATTCAACGTGCGAGAATTGGCAGCAGAGGTGCTGAATCATGGTTTGGATCAGTTCGCACGTTATAGTGACTCATTCAATCAGCAACAGCAATGAAAGAAATTACACTCTCAGAGGAACCTCTGGACTTGTGATTTCATAGCGTCGCTAGTATTAAGGTGAGCCCCGAGATCTAAGCCAAGTTGGAACTGAAACGGAGGAATTGACAGAGAGGCTACAGAATGACATCGCAACCTTTTGGTTTTCTTTAAATCACTGACGAGCAGGAAAATGTAAACGGGAGGGCGAGTGGGAAAGTGAGGCAGTTGCAGCTCTGGTGAATCTCCTTCTTTGTGAGTCACTCAGCAACAAGAGACGTGAAGGTGACTCATGCGGGAGAGCTCTTCACATCGAGAACAAAAAGCACTCAAGGGCAGTTAGCACCTCTTCCGCAGTGGGGGTGGGGTGAGTAGGACCTTCTGTTACTATGTTCAGAAACTGCCTTTTAAATTGACGTGAACAGAAACTGCATTTCTAATAAGCACCATGGAATTTAGCAAAATTTATTGAGTCGCTTCTCGTCGATTCGCACACAGGTTTCCAACTCAGTTGGTATCCATGTGGCTCATGTCCAGGTATGAACATCCCTGCAGCCAATTGCACGGTTAAGGTAAAAGGCAAGGAAAGTTGGCATCTCGAACTGGCCCCGAGGTCAGAGCATCCTCCCAATGTGATCTGTCGTTCTCGGATTGTAATGCTACCTCCGGTTTTAGGATGGAGAACATTCTTTGGGACTCTTATTCTGCAAAACAGACACAGTGACTGAAACGATGCTGCACGGTATAATGTGGAACACGGCCTGCTCAGCTTTGTGCATTTTCCCTGCAGTCCGGTGTGTTTCATGTTCCGTGTAAACGTGAAAGTTGTCCTGTTTCGAGCAATGGGTGAAATCATTCAGCAAAGCAAGAATCGAAATTGAAGTAATGTCAAGCAGCTCATGGTGATTTGACCAAATCATAACCGAACATATATTCTCACGCAGTCAAAGATACATTTCTGGTTGAAAAGAGTCTGAGAAGATAGACTCAGCTTACCATTGATTTTTGTCTGGATTGATGGGCTTTCATGATCTGCTGCGAAATTGTCATTGTAACTGGGCACATCCCAGCAGCTGTGCGAGTCGGAGAGGGATCATGGAACCCTTTTCATTTGACTTAGCATGTGTGGTTATGCAGGAGCACAATTCGAAATGCAAGTAAATGCGCTGCTGCGCTGTCTGGTAGTGTGGCCGAGCGGTCTAAGGCGCTGGATCCAGGTTCCAGTCCTGAAAGGGGCGTGGGTTCGAATCCCACCACTGCCATTTCAGCTGGTCAACTCCACCGCTGCAGCATTGTTAAAATCCCGCTGCGTTGATATTGCAGGGGAATTAAATGTGGTGATATTGTGAAGTCTCTCTGCTGTCATGATGGTGCTCGCCTCCCCTGCCGAAAATCGCAAACAGCTCAACGCTTGCTTTTACGTTCCAGGCAAGTTGAGTTTTTACTGGAACCGAATGGAGACTGTTATTTCATCGCTGTTGTGAAACAAAGTCCTGCGCTGAATCGATTTCGTTATCAGTATTTGCTTTCTGGCGAATGGGAATTCTTTCCACTGAATGTGTTATTGAATTTCTCCCATTTCCTTCATTTCCATCTTGGAGACACCGGAAGGGAAAGGTAATCTAATCGAGACTGTGATTGGTAAATTCACTTTTTTTATGGCCCTACTTATTATTTCTTTCTTTCTCTCTTTTCTCAGCATTGTTCCGGGAAGTGGTGGTGCACTAAGACTGCATGTTGTTGAAAAGAGTAGTTTGGAATTGCCCAGTTGTTAGTTGTGAGGTACTTTTTGCCTCATGCCCTCGGACTGTCTCACATGTATCATTCATGCTTCGCTGTGTCTGAACATGCATTAGGTATGCCAGTTTTGTTTGTGTTCCGTGTTAAATGCTTCTGGCTTGCTATTCGCTCAATACATTACGAGTTAACAGGGGTTCTGAGGTAACTTCCAGCAGCAAAATTCCTCAACTGAGGATCTGGAAAAATTTCACGAAGTATGGTCAGTCACAGCAAAAGTAAGGGAGTCGTTCGTTTCTGCAGTGTTTCACAATAATACCTTTCCCGTGAGCAGTCGAACAGTCTAAATGATTGTGCTACAGACTGCGACAGCAAGCTCCGCTAAAAAGTAATCCTTTCAAACACAACGTTATTGGTACACTGCGTGGAAACAGATACTTCGGTGTATCTCATCCATACTCACCACATATCAAAATTAAACAAGTCCCGTTTCCACAGCATTTGGCCTCCAACCTCTAAAACCCATCCTATCAGAAACTGATCCGATTACCATTGCAATTTTCTGAGTGCAATAGCCTCCTCCACTTCTCTGGTAGCTCATTCCATACACGCACAACCTTGTGTGTGGGAAATGTGCCTCAGGTCCTTTGTCAATTTCAGAGCACTCACCTTAAACTATGCTCCCGAGTTTC